>NW_027454808.1:0-58978 GCF_040206685.1 Ascaphus truei
CCCCCAACCGGTCATGTTTTAAGGATATCCCTGCTTCAGCA
Organism: Ascaphus truei; assembly: GCF_040206685.1. Classification (NCBI taxonomy): domain Eukaryota; kingdom Metazoa; phylum Chordata; class Amphibia; order Anura; family Ascaphidae; genus Ascaphus; species Ascaphus truei. Next base: position 42 of record NW_027454808.1, read on the forward strand.
CCAGTGGCTCAATCAGTCCCTGCTTCAGAACAGGTGGCTCAATGGTGGCTTAATCAGTGACTCAGTCTTTGACTGAGCCACTGATTTAGCCACCTGTGCGGAGCTGGGATATCCTTAAAACCTGTCCTGTTGGGGGATCATGAGGACTGGAGTTGAGAGCCCCCTGACTTAAGAAACTTGTACGAAATGACCAGGTACAGAGTCCAAGGGTCATACCAAGGTTGTTCATGGGCTGGGCTTGGCCCGATGACCACCAGTTGAAGCGCTCAGCTGTTGTCCACTGCTCACATGGTCAGCGGCATTGAAGAGTTACAAGCTCCCCAACGTGTACGGGACCATGTTATTGGACATGATAACCTTGTTGCCAGATTCATCCACGATTAGAAAAAACAAAACCTATCACTCTGCATTAGGCTGCGTCCGCAGAGTGAGGAGCAGCGCTGAACCGCGCTGACGCTCGCTGCTGAAGCCTGTGCGATTTCATGCACATGCAGGCGAGCCAGCGTGCGCGATCGGGAGGCGGGGCAGTGACGTCGCTGGACCAGTAGCCCGCGGGGCACCGACGTCAACGTCACGGCGCCGACGTCATGGCGCCGTGACGTTGACGCTGCTGTGCTGCGAATGGAGGTTTTCAGCCGACAGAGCGTGCTGAAAAACAGCTTTGGCTGTCGGCTGAAAAAATCCAACTCCTCAGCACGCCTGCGGACGCTCGCGGGAGCCCCCTCTCAAGACATCCTCATTGAGGAGGCCGGGGCTCAGCGCGGAGCGTCCGCACGGCTGAGCGCTGCCTATCCTTCCATGGACGCAGCCTTAGGAAGAGAGGAGTCACACCCACCGATGTCAGGCGACGACCAATCCCCGAAACGTTGTCCCACCAACGTTTGTCCTACTGACAACATAACCTTCCGCCTGCGGGCTCCGATTACAATGCTCCCAAAACTGTCCGCGCACATTAATAATGTTAATACTAGAAGCGGAAGTTAAACAGAAGGTAAGAACCAGTTATCTCTCATCGATCCGTTCCAGTTTCTCTTGCATAGAATTTGTATTCCCAGTATTTGTTGGCTTATCCCCTATATTAGTGTAACTTATATCCACTGTTAGTATCGTGTCCTCTGAGCAACGTGTCCTGGTACTTTCAGTGTTGCAAATCCGGGTTTTCTTCATCTCTAAAGGTTTCCATGGTAACGCGGGAATCTAGACAGCACTGGGCTCTGGGGAGAGCTCCATTTTAAGCTTCCGGGCCCCTAATATTTCAAACGTTTATATCTCCAGAACGGAGCATCACATTTAAAAAATAAAGACCATGTTGGAAAGGGCAATAAGAGATCTATTAAAGTAAGTTACACACAAAAATAAAGGCTAAATAAATGGTGATCAGGACAGCCTGCTGCTCTAAATAACCTACAAAAATTGGAGAAGTTGACAGAAAGGCACTAAACATTGATACGCCCCTTTATATTATAAAATCAAACAATGCTCTCTAATTCGTAATATTACCTTGATACATTACCCTTAAAAGACATATATTCTAAATCAGGGGTGCGCAAACTGGAGGGCGTGAGATTTTTTTTGGGGGGGGGGCGCGGCGTTTACAGAGGTACCGCACTCTTCTCCCAAGGCATTTAAATGAAATGCCGGGGGACCGTGCGAGGCCTCTGTAACTAACTTACCTTCGCTTCCAGCGACGCGTTGTCATGGTAACCCAGCGTCAAATGACGCCGCAGGGTCACGTGGCGTTGTGTTGCCATGGCAACTGAATGTCACATGACCCTGTGCAGAGGGGGGGGGGGAAGCAGGAGAGGAGAGCAGGCAGGGGGACGTAGGGGGAAAAGATTGCCCACCCCTGTAAATAATTTCAAAGCTCAGGAACCCACCCGGGGAGCACGGCGCACACACTCGTAATAATATAGATTTTTTTGCCATCGGAATGACGTCACTTTTGCTACGTCAGAGCTGCAAATGATTATCAGATTCATGGAAATAAATTGGCTATCACAGTGAATTCTCTTGTCTGTCCCGGCTTTGCCCCGTACAGTGAAATGAAACTTATTAGTGGCAGACTGGGTCGCCTGACCTGTCCCCACCTCCACAAATTACAATAATCCTCCTTCCCGTAGTGGAGTAAACACCTTTCTTATTATTAGCGGGAGGATTAGCAGTGGGGTTGTGTCAGGTTTAGCACACAGTGCTGAGGAGACAGGCTGGATGGGTAGGAGGGATGTCTTTAGATAACGATTTATCCCTGTGGCTGCTCAGTGATAACACTTTGCTGACGGATACCTGTAAATCTTGTGTTTGCGTCCCATTCATTCATTGTACACTTAAGACTTTTGACAAGTGTACAGCAAATTAAAATCTCACGTGTGAGCACACTCGTGTCGTAGGCAGCTCTGCAACGCTGCCTTTCCCCATTATCTCTTAGCTTCCACTGCAGCCAGGGATTCTGGGTAATGACATGCAAATGAGCACCAAGTGTCACCTTTTGCTTCATGTCCATTTTAACATGGGACCCCTACAAGCGTATGCCTACCGTATTACACAGCTTTTCAGCACAGCCGGGGTTAAAGAAGTGCAGAGCCCGTAACCCTACTCACAGACAGCTCCTGTTTCGACCTTTTGGGTCTCTTCAGTGTGAAGCTGGTTATACGGACTTTGCAATGTGACGCTGGAATAGGTTTCAGCCCCATATTATAGAAGTAAAACACGAGCTGGTTACCACATACAGCTCAACCCCGTTATAACGCGAATCCGCTTATAGCGCGATGCAAGCGTGGCTCCCAATTTTCGTATTTAGGAATACTTTACAAAACGATTATTAGTGTCTTAAATACTTTATTGTACAATGCATACAATTGTACATTATTTATAACGCGATCCGCTTATAACGCGGTGTTATTCTTTGAACCCCAAGCACAGCGTTATAAGGGGGTTGAGCTGTATCTTGTTTCCAGACACACTAGCCCAGCTTGGATGGCAAATTGTTCTGGGGATGGACAAGCAATGTTCAGTCATTATATAGCATTGAGTAATTCACCTTTAAACAATTTAAACACGCTTCTGTCCTTCCCTAATATAACTTTCCCAGACCTTGAGTCTTACAACTTGGCAGAAATAACACAAAATAATTGCATGTAATTTACCAGTAGTCAGCCTAACGACACTCACATTTTTCCAGGACTGTACAAATGGGCAAATAATTACGCTGATTCCTATAGGTTTGCACAGAGATAGAATTGTGTCAAGTAACATAGGGCATTTATCTATAGGAATTTACTTTGGGGCATAAAGATGTATTCACCATGTTATTGTGTCAAACTCAATTAGGAAAATGTACCCCAGCTATATACAGATCAAGCAGACGTTTAATCTCTTTTATTACTTTATTATTTATTTTGTTATTTATTCATTTGAATAATGCGTGCATTATCTCCTTAACCATTGTTTTCAGCAGCGCTACTGCTATATAGCGTGTCAGCATTAACTCTATGCACTGCGTTAACGGGAGCGGTAACGTCTGCTACATCTGTTTGAATGATGTATGAGACAAATACTTATTACTTCTAGGGATCGCCAAATGCAGTATTTATGTTTCAGACGTTGAAGCGCTGATCTACAACATAGTAGCAAGGCCCAGGCATTAAAACAGCAATACAGGGTTTATTTTTAATTACATGATAGAAGCAGGGGGTCTCCGGAAGGGAACCCCGTTAATTTCAGCTCTGGGGACCCCCTGCCTACCGAGATACCTCCATGGGGGGGGGCGGTATTACTGCGCATGGTTTTACTACGGTTACATGGGCCATTATGAAGCTGCACCAGATGACATCACGGCTTCCTATTGGTCTGCGTGATGTGCGACATTTAAACGTCGCCATTATGTTAGGCCCACAGTTTTTCTGACTGCAGAGATACCGGCACCCCCAACTAGTATCTCTGTAAACAGGTGGGGTCGCCAGAGATGAAATTAACACAGGGCAGCTCCGGAGACCCCCTGCTTCAATAAGGTAATGTAATAGACATTGTAAAAAAGTGAACCCGTATTGTTGCTTTAACTGGGGGCGTTGTTTAAACATCATTCAATAAAGACTTTTAACATCATAAATGTAATTTACATCTGACGATATCACAGAATCTGTAACACACGAGAATGTTCCCAGTGTGTGGGATTTGCCGAAACATGTTCCATGTTGCCGTTGGGAATCCCAGACAACAAATACTTTGGTCAGTGGTCATAATCCTGCAGCCAACCTCTCTGATAACCTGGTGAGTTATGGGAGCCTCGGAGAATGCTCTCCCTTTCTCTGCGGGTTGTACTGTGCGTGTCACCACAGGTCCTTTAAAGGGCGGAATCGGCCATGAAAATACGACACTGAACCCCAGGTTATTCTGGCAGTGAAGGGGTTAATGCTAGAGCATTTCCTCATAGCATATATATATATATATATATATATATATACACACATATATATATACACATATACATACACATATACACATACATATATATATACACATATATATACATATATATATATACACATATATATACATATATATATATACACATACATATATATATGTATAGGCAGGGGTGTTCCTCAAAGCAGTGGTGCAGCCGTAGGAACGAGACAGCACTCAGAAGTAATGCTGTCTCGTTCCTACTGCGTTGCTGCGGCTGCACCACTGCTGTGAGGAACACCCCTGCCTGTTAACTACTGCTAAGGGACATGCACCTACCTTTTACTGCATACACGTGAGTGCCAACTACTCTCCATTTACTATATATATCAGTGGAGAGTAGTTGGCTCACTTATATACTCACGTGTATGCAGTAAAAGGTAGGTCCATGTCCATGTTACCGGGACATTTAAACTGCGCAGAAATACCGCCACCCCCTCCCCCCCTACGGATATATATCTATAGAAAAAACAAACAAAAAACAGGCGCACTCATAGCGTAGTAAAGCTTACAAAAATGTACGTGGAGTTGAATGTATAAAAATGCACACTCACAAACATAACAGGAATACAAGCTTTTATGAGTAATACTCAATCGCCAGCCAGAACGCAGGGAACAAGCCGCTCCGCTGTGATCGTCCGATATGGAGGGAAATCAGCAGCTTCCACGGTGCACTCCGTGTACCGGAAGAGGTAAGGAGCGTCTTCCCGCTCCAAGCCCCTCGTCACTGCAAAGGGTCTCCGATCACAATCCCGCGAGAGCTCGATGACGTCACTGGGCTCACCGGATAAACTGTCACAGCCCCCGCAGGGATAACAAAGTAATTGCTGCGCTTGGTATTGATTAATCAAATGTAGAAAGTCCCGTGAGATAGCAAATATGTAATAAAACTGGACAATGTCACGTCCACAGAACACTCCCTACGCGTTTCGTCTCAAAAGACTTCGTCAGGGGTCGTCCTATATATATACACACACACACACATACACAACCTATCAACGTAATTGTCTTCCTTAGAGAGATTCATTACCGTTAACTCTTTCACTGCTGTGTAACATCTTAAGTGTCACATACAAAGTGCCTGTGTGCGAGTTAATACTGGATTTAGAATTGGGATTAAAGATTACAGGAAGATCTGGACTCTGCACAACGACGACAACGACAAAACAACAACAACAACTCTACAACTGTGAGAACGGGACTTTCTAAATGCTGTGATTATTTGTACGCTCCCTATCCTCTAATTATCTAATACCTGGTTTAGTCTCTCCTCCTGCTTCTCACTATGCCCTCCCTACTGCTTTTTCTGCTTGCTGTTTTCTCACTCCTTTGTAAACGTTTCTGTTCTCTCCAATTTCCCCACTCCCCTCCTATCCACATTTCTTCATCTCCCCTCCCCTCCACCTATGCATGCGCCCATATTATTTATACACCTCTTTCCCAACAACGTCCTTACTGCTCAATAAAAAGCACCCCCACAATTAATTAATTAACTCTCTCTCTCTCTCTCTCTCTCTCATACACACCTGCTCTTAAACAAGCCTCCCTGCTACCTCTTCCCCTACTAATGGTGTTAACCTATCTGATTTAATACTGACTAACCTTAAAACTCGCCTCACAAATCAAGCATCCCAACACCCTGCACTCATGGCTACTGCCCCACACCCACAGTCACTCCTACCAACCATGGTGGCCAAGCACTGCCATCTACTGCACTTACCCACCATCAAGGCCTGGCACTGCCATCTACTGCACTTATTCCCTCACCTGCTGTCTCTGTAATTCTCCCAACATTGCACTTAGATTGTAAGCTCTTCGGGGCAGGGATTTCCTTTCCCATTGTCTGATATTGCTGCGCTTATTGTATTATTATAATTCCCTGTGCTGTATTCTTTGTGAAGCGCTGAGTACACTTTTGGCGTTATACAAATAAAGATATTCATACACACACACATACATACTGCCAGAGGGGGCTTGTATCCCATTCCGGACACATGAATAGTACTCAGCGTACCACTACATTGTGGGTAGTTTTTTCTGGTCAAACCTAACTACGGATTCGCTATATGTTTAAGTGGCCGAGTAGGTGGTAGGTGCTGCTTAATCTTACAGCCCCAATTTTTCTGTCCGTTTGCTCCTCTTATTCAAGGGTGCGCAAAGTTTTTGCCCTTCGCCCCCCCTGCCTGCTGAGCCCCACTGCTCGCGACCCCCCTACCGGATATTCGGCGTCAAATGACGCCGCTGGGTCATTTGACATCGCGTTACCATGGCGACGTATCGTCCGAAGCCGTCGGGGGGCAGGTAAGTGAAGTTGCAGACGCCTCACGCGATCCCCCAGCATTTAATTTAAATGCCTTGTGGAAGAACGCGGGACTTCTGCAACCGCTGCGCCCCCCCAAAAACAATTCTCGCGCCCCCACAGTTTGCACACCCCTGCTCTTCTCCGTGATAAAGGGACACCAGTCCAGCAGCCTGATGGCGCGACGTGAAACTGAACGCGTCTTCATTTTTTGTTCCTCGCCAGACGCACTCGCCACCAATTTTCTACCCCGTCAAAGATAAACAAACGCTGCGCTAATTAGCTGGCGTGGCCCGCGAGGGATCGCCGAGCTTTACACGCCTAACAGGAGAAGTTTGTGCAGCGTGTGACAAGCTGGGGGGGAAATGGCCTTTCGCACATTCAGGCCCTAATGTAAAGAAAGACAGGTTTCCAGGGCAGGCTAAATTAGCAAAATAAATCTCCAGCGCTGCTCAGACAGTTAGAAAAAATAAAAAATAATGGCCTAACCAGTGTTTTTCAAGTACTATTTATTTTTGTTTTTAATTGAGCAAAATGGTTCCCAGCTGTGCACAGGTATCATTATGTTCATTATTTTTAATTCACCTTAAAATGAGATGATTAATTCCTCCGGCTTGGAAACGCCGTTGATTAGGGGACCCTGTAATCCGGCAGAATTTGTTTTCACTGCGAACGGAACAATGGACGCAGGAATTTTGTGCAGATTACGCCGGTGTTGGGCGTGACAGGTGCCACGGGGATTGGGGCAGCCGCTCGTGCCCGTGTTATGATACACAGAATGCATGTTACACGGTATGTACATAATGTACTGTATGTAATTATTCATTTAGCGCAGGGGTCTCAAACTCAGTCCTCAAAGGCCAGCTTCTATGGATATCACTGCTTCAGCACAGCTGGCTCTATCTGTGGCCATTGAGGACTGAGTTGGAAACCCGTGATATTGCATTATCCAGGTACACAGCGCGTCACAGCAGTAATACACGGGACATAATAATATAGCACATAACGGGAATATACATACATACTGTCGCTTGGATTGCGCTCCTTTAATGCGTTGCAGGCCCTCTAGCACGAAAGGGGTTAAATTGGCATCCAATCAAGTTAATCAATAGGCTGAAATCTATGAGCTTCTCTCTCTATTAATGACGGACCTACAAATGCAACTTTCCGAAAATCAAGACAGTGGCCATTTTGTCAAGCCCCTGCAACAGGAGTGACAAATTCCAGTCCTTAAGGGCCACCAACAGGTCAAGTTTTCAGGATATCCCTGCTTCAGCACAGGTGGTGCAGCCTTCGACTGAGCCACCTTTACTGCAGCAGGGATATCCCTAAAACCTGAACGGTTGGTGGCCTTTGAGGAGTGGAGTTGGCCGCCCCTACGCTGGGAAGAACTTTTGCCTGGCCAGCACCAAATCCGAAAATCAGAGGATGACGAAACCCGAAAGACAAGGCAATTATTTTTTGACCAGACAACTGCGACTTTAAAAATGAACCCCCCCCCCTCCCTAGGACCAGGGTCAATTATTATGTTAAAGCAGCAATCTTCCAGGGGGGTCCTTCGGTCCTGGACCTCGTTATCCTTAGCTCTAAGGACCCCCCAGTTACCAGGATACTTACCAGTGTAGTTAGTGGAGTAATAGACAGTCTGCTGTTTGGAACACAGCAACAGATCTATTTGTGATACTTTGTTGCTAAAGGGCAGAGCTAAAAAAAAAAAAAAAAAAGTGTGTGTCAGAGCCTTCCTGGGAATTTAAACGGTCATCCAAAAGGAAACTGCAACTGATGACGTAGCTACTTTTTGGCCCACGGGACCCACAATATATGGGGCCATTTTTATTTCCCCGGAGAGAGCTTTACCGTTGGTAAGCGCACCGTTAAGTATCTCCGGAACCAGGGGGTCCCCCGGAGCTAACAATGCCATTGAGCTCCAGGGACCCCTAGTTCCAATGCTGCTGGTATTGCCGCTTTAGATAAAAAGGATTGGTGCTTAGATCCCGCCCCGCCCCGCCCCGCCACCCAAAAAACAAGTACAAGTATTTTTACATATCTGGTAATTAATGAACAAATGATTTGGAGGGTTTCATAACTGAATTAATGAATGTAATGTAAGTAAGTCAGTTACACTGATAAGTGGTTTAACATTGATCGTGTAGGACTGTCCCTTTAAGGCAGAAAAACTGAGAAATCCTATATGTTTTTTTTTTTATCAATCAGCTCTGTAGTATTAGATAATGTTGTCTGCATTTTTTTTTAACTCCTAATACCATTTTTAATATACTGATCTTCCTTTATGCTGTAGCAACCATTTAGAAAGTCATGTCCACTTCCTTTTTTGAAACAGGCTCTGACGCACACCTTTTTTTTTTTTTTTTTTAGCTCTGCCCTTTGGCAACAAAGTATCACAAACAGATCTGGTGCGGTGTTCCAAGCAGCAGACTGTCTATTACTCTGAAAGCTGGAACAATAATGTGTTGCACTTAGTAATATAATGTTACATGTCAGCTGCAGCATTTCACAGAAGGCGGCCATTATGTGAGGCCCACAATCAGGATATTAACACATTTATAACAGGAGCAGCAAACGTTTGCCAGCTTAGGTAAGAATGTATAATTATACATTGTCACACGCTTTACATCTACAAATAAGAAGGGAAAAAAAGTCATATTGCTGCTTTAAAATTCCAAAGGAACGCACAAACTTTTCTTTTCCCACCTTGACGGGTTTTTTTCCCCAACCTGCGGAACAACTCCTCTTCCTTCCCCTCAAAATACTCTCCAGCGCAGAGAATCCAAACTTGGAGGATGGGCGTTCCAGAACTCCGCAGTCCCCTGGTCATGTGACCACGGTCAGCCAGTGAGAAGAGCGGCCTGCGTCTTCCCATCATCCCTTACGGGCGGGACTTTGGCCAAACCGGGACACCCAGTATTTCTGTATCCACATGCATGGCGTCTTTTTTTTTGGGGGGGGGGGGGGAGGGAATGTTCACCGATGCCTTCATACAGGTCCAGCAAAAAAAAAAAACAGCGACGTCAAGAAAGACGCTCCGCAAATAGAAAGAGGCCAACATCTTGACCACTTGGCTTTAGTCTTGTTTGGATCTCGGCATGGCTTATAGCTGTGGGCGGCACACAGAACTTTTCCCCATTTCTAGGTCCATCCATTCCTCATTCCGCCGTTGCCAATGTTCCTGGAGATGAGCGCCAGTGCCTGCAGAATATGGTCTGTTTAGTCTGCAGAGGTGTAATTCAGTCGAAACTGACCGTTTTGCTGGCACTCCACTAAAGCTTGTAATTGTAAGCGAGATCGTTCTTCCCCCCACTGAATGAAGGCCGTTTCGCTGGTTACACAGACTCACGTCTATTAATTGGAATATTCCAAGCTCTGGTCTCCATTGCTATCGAGTTATTCAAATCAACGTGTCCCCTTTTGCTGGCCGGAGGGACCTGCTGCTTAATGCCAAACAGGTCGGGGGTTAACAGGGTTACGCACACTGCTGGCACCTGAAGTGATTGGTCAGGATGCAAATTAAAGTTGCCTTTATGAGGCTATTAATTATCTGCAGCAGACACATGTAGAGCTTGATATTCTCGTGATGTTTCATTTGAACAAGTGTGCCCGTGTGTCAGGGGGGGCCAACTCCAGTCCTCAAGGGCTCAGGTTTTCAGGATATCCTTGTTTCAGCACAGGTGGCTCAATCAGTCCCAGCTCCAGCACAGGTGGCTCAATCAATCCCAGCTTCAGTACAGGTGGCTCAATCAGTCCCAGCTTCAGTACAGGTGGCTCAATCAGTGCCTGTGCTGAAGCAGGGAAATCCTATAAACCTGTTGGTAGCCATTGAGGACTGGAGTTGGCAACCCCTGACGTACTGTACTATATAGCAGCGGTGCACAAACTGGGGGACAGGAGGTTTTGCTGGGGGGTTGGGGGGGGTTCGTGGGCGGTTACATGGGCCCCGCACTCTTCCCCACGGCATTTAAATTGAATGCCGTGGCAGGCGTGAGGCCACTGTAACTCCCTTACCTGCTGCCACTCGGGTCAAATGACGCCGCGAGGTCATAGCATAAGCATAAGGGCTGCTAATGCTGACTATTGTATTATTAATCTGATCACGCAATGCATGTGATAAGGGATGCAGGGTTTCCGCTATGTCGAATGACATGCAGAGCCTCTCAGATACAGGCGCTGGGTTCTGCTATTAATGACATGCATAGCCTCTCAGATCCGGGCGCTGGGTTCTGCTATTAATGACATGCAGAGCCTCTCAGATACAGGCGCTGGGTTCTGCTATTAATGACATGCAGAGCCTCTCAGATCCGGGCGCTGGGTTCTGCTATTAATGACATGCAGAGCCTCTCAGATCCGGGCGCTGGGTTCTGCTATTAATGACATGCAGAGCCTCTCAGATCCGGGCACTGGGTTCTGCTATTAATGACATGCAGAGCCTCTCAGATGCGGGCACTGGGTTCTGCTATTAATGACATGCAGAGCCTCTCAGATCCGGGCGCTGGGTTCTGCTATTAATGACATGCAGAGCTTCTCAGATACTGGCGTTGGGTTCTGCTATTAATGATATGCAGAGCCTCTCATATACAGGCGCTGGGTTCCGCTATTAATGATACGCAGAGCCTCTCAGATACAGGCGCTGGGTTCCGCTATTAATGATATGCAGAGCATCTCAGATACAGGCGCTGGGTTCTGCTATTAATGATACGCAGAGCCTCTCAGATACAGGCGCTGGGTTCCGCTATTAATGATATGCAGAGCCTCTCAGATACAGGCGCTGGGTTCCGCTATTAATGATACGCAGAGCCTCTCAGATACAGGCGCTGGGTTCCGCTATTAATGATATGCAGAGCTTCTCAGATACAGGCGCTGGGTTCTGCTATTAAGGATACGCAGAGCTTCTCAGATACAGGCGCTGGGTTCTGCTATTAATGATACTCAGAGCCTCTCAGATCCGGGCGCAGGGTTCTGCTATTAATGACATGCAGAGCCTCTCAGATACGGGCGTTGGGTTCTGCTATTAATGATACGCAGAGCCTCTCAGATACGGGCGCTGGGTTCTGCTATTAATGATACGCAGAGCCTCTCAGATACAGGCGCTGGGTTCTGCTATTAATGATATGCAGAGCTTCTCAGATCCGGGCGCTAGGTTCTGCTATTAATGATACGCAGAGCCTCTCAGATACAGGCGCTGGGTTCTGCTATTAATGATACGCAGAGCTTCTCAGATCCGGGCGCTATGTTCTGCTATTAACGATATGCAGAGCCTCTCAGATACGGGCGCTGGGTTCTGCTATTAATGATACGCAGAGCTTTTCAGATACAGGCGCTGGGTTCTGCTATTAATGACATGCAGAGCCTCTCAGATACAGGCGCTGGGTTCTGCTATTAATGACATGCAGAGCCTCTCAGATCCGGGCGCTGGGTTCTGCTATTAATGACATGCAGAGCCTCTCAGATCCGGGCACTGGGTTCTGCTATTAATGACATGCAGAGCCTCTCAGATCCGGGCGCTGGGTTCTGCTATTAATGACATGCAGAGCTTCTCAGATACAGGCGCTGGGTTCTGCTATTAATGATATGCAGAGCTTCTCAGATACGGGCGTTGGGTTCTGCTATTAATGATATGCAGAGCCTCTCATATACAGGCGCTGGGTTCCGCTATTAATGATATGCAGAGCCTCTCAGATACAGGCGCTGGGTTCCGCTATTAATGATATGCAGAGCATCTCAGATACAGGCGCTGGGTTCTGCTATTAATGATACGCAGAGCCTCTCAGATACAGGCGCTGGGTTCCGCTATTAATGATACGCAGAGCCTCTCAGATACAGGCGCTGGGTTCCGCTATTAATGATACGCAGAGCCTCTCAGATACAGGCGCTGGGTTCCGCTATTAATGATATGCAGAGCTTCTCAGAAACAGGCGCTGGGTTCTGCTATTAAGGATACGCAGAGCTTCTCAGATACAGGCGCTGGGTTCTGCTATTAATGATACGCAGAGCCTCTCAGATCCGGGCGCAGGGTTCTGCTATTAATGACATGCAGAGCCTCTCAGATATGGGCGTTGGGTTCTGCTATTAATGATACGCAGAGCCTCTCAGATACGGGCGCTGGGTTCTGCTATTAATGATACGCAGAGCCTCTCAGATACAGGCGCTGGGTTCTGCTATTAATGATATGCAGAGCTTCTCAGATCCGGGCGCTAGGTTCTGCTATTAATGATACGCAGAGCCTCTCAGATACAGGCGCTGGGTTCTGCTATTAATGATACGCAGAGCTTCTCAGATCCGGGCGCTATGTTCTGCTATTAACGATATGCAGAGCCTCTCAGATACGGGCGCTGGGTTCTGCTATTAATGATACGCAGAGCTTTTCAGATACAGGCGCTGGGTTCTGCTATTAATGACATGCAGAGCCTCTCAGATACAGGCGCTGGGTTCTGCTATTAATGACATGCAGAGCCTCTCAGATCCGGGCGCTGGGTTCTGCTATTAATGACATGCAGAGCCTCTCAGATCCGGGCGCTGGGTTCTGCTATTAATGACATGCAGAGCCTCTCAGATCCGGGCACTGGGTTCTGCTATTAATGACATGCAGAGCCTCTCAGATCCGGGCGCTGGGTTCTGCTATTAATGACATGCAGAGCCTCTCAGATCCGGGCGCTGGGTTCTGCTATTAATGACATGCAGAGCTTCTCAGATACAGGCGCTGGGTTCTGCTATTAATGATATGCAGAGCTTCTCAGATACGGGCGTTGGGTTCTGCTATTAATGATACGCAGAGCCTCTCATATACAGGCGCTGGGTTCCGCTATTAATGATACGCAGAGCCTCTCAGATACAGGCGCTGGGTTCCGCTATTAATGATATGTAGAGCATCTCAGATACAGGCGCTGGGTTCTGCTATTAATGATATGCAGAGCTTCTCAGATACAGGCGCTGGGTTCCGCTATTAATGATACGCAGAGCCTCTCAGATACAGGCGCTGGGTTCCGCTATTAATGATACGCAGAGCCTCTCAGATACAGGCGCTGGGTTCCGCTATTAATGATATGCAGAGCTTCTCAGATACAGGCGCTGGGTTCTGCTATTAATGATACGCAGAGCCTCTCAGATCCGGGCGCAGGGTTCTGCTATTAATGATACGCAGAGCCTCTCAGATACAGGCGCTGGGTTCCGCTAATAATGATACGCAGAGCCTCTCAGATCCGGGCGCTAGGTTCTGCTATTAATGATACGCAGAGCCTCTCAGATACAGGCGCTGGGTTCTGCTATTAATGATACGCAGAGCTTCTCAGATCCGGGCGCTATGTTCTGCTATTAACGATAGGCAGAGCCTCTCAGATACGGGCGCTGGGTTCTGCTATTAATGATACGCAGAGCTTTTCAGATACAGGCGCTGGGTTCTGCTATTAATGATATGCAGAGCTTCTCAGATACAGGCGATGGGTTCTGCTATTAATGATATGCAGAGCTTCTCAGATCCGGGGGCTGGGTTCTGCTATTAATGAAATGCAGAGCTTCTCAGATCAGGGCGCTAGGTTCTGCTATTAACAATATGCAGAGCCTCTCAGATACGGGCGCTGGGTTCTGCTATTAACAATATGCAGAGCCTCTCAGATACGGGCGCTGGGTTCTGCTATTAATGATACGCAGAGCTTCTCAGATACAGGCGCTGGGTTCTGCTATTAATGATATGCAGAGTTCTGCTATTAATGATATGCAGCGCCTCTCAGATCCGGGTGCTGGGTTCTGCTATTAATGATACGCAGAGCCTCTCAGATACAGGCGCTGGGTTCTGCTATTAATGACATGCAGAGCTCCTCAGATCCGGGCGCTGGGTTCTGCTATTAATGATATGCAGAGCCTCTCAGATCCGGGCGCTGGGTTCTGCTATTAATGATATGCAGAGCCTCTCAGATCCGGGCGCTGGGTTCTGCTATTAATGATACGCAGAGCCTCTCAGATCCGGGCGCTGGGTTCTGCTATTAATGATATGCAGAGCCTCTCAGATCCGGGCGCTGGGTTCTGCTATTAATGATACGCAGAGCCTCTCAGATCCGGGCGCTGGGTTCTGCTATTACTGATATGCAGAGCTTCTCAGATACAGGCGCTGGGTTCTGCTATTAATGATATGCAGAGCTTCTCAGATACAGGCGCTGTGTTCTGCTATTAATGATATGCAGAGCCTCTCAGATCTGGGCGCTGGGTTCTGCTATTAATGACATGCAGAGCTTCTCAGATCCGGGCGCTGGGTTCTGCTATTAATGATATGCAGAGCCTCTCAGATCCGGGCGCTGGGTTCTGCTATTACTGATATGCAGAGCCTCTCAGATCCGGGCGCTGGGTTCTGCTATTAATGATATGCAGAGCCTCTCAGATCCGGGCGCTGGGTTCTGCTATTAATGATACGCAGAGCCTCTCAGATCCGGGCGCTGGGTTCCGCTATTAATGACATGCAGAGCCTCTCCGATACAGGCGCTGGGTTCTGCTATTAATGATATGCAGAGCCTCTCAGATACAGGCGCTGGGTTCCGCTATTAATGATACGCAGAGCCTCTCAGATCCGGGCGCTGGGTTCTGCTATTAATGATACGCAGAGCCTCTCAGATCCGGGCGCTGGGTTCTGCTATTAATGATATGCAGAGCTTCTCAGATCCGGGCTTTGGGTTCCGCTATTAATGACATGCAGAGCCTCTCATATCCAGGCGCTGGATTCTGCTATTAATGATACGCAGAGCTTCTCAGATCCGGGCGCTGGGTTCTGCTATTAATGATACGCAGAGCCTCTCAGATCCGGGCGCTGGGTTCTGCTATTAATGATACGCAGAGCCTCTCAGATCCGGGCGCTGGGTTCTGCTATTAATGATATGCAGAGCCTCTCAGATCCGGGCGCTGGGTTCTGCTATTAATGATACGCAGAACCTCTCAGATACAGGCGCTGGGTTCTGCTATTAATGATATGCAGAGCTTCTCAGATACAGGCGCTGGGTTCTGCTATTAATGATATGCAGAGCTACTCAGATACAGGCGCTGGGTTCTGCTATTAATGATATGCAGAGCTTCTCAGATCCGGGCGCTAGGTTCTGCTATTAATGATATGCAGAGCTTCTCAGATACAGGCGCTGGGTTCTGCTATTAATGATATGCAGAGCTTCTCAGATCCGGGCGCTAGGTTCTGCTATTAATGACATACAGAGCCTCTCAGATACAGGCGCTGGGTTCTGCTATTAATGATATGCAGAGCTTCTCAGATCCGGGCGCTGGGTTCTGCTATTAATGATACGCAGAGCTTCTCAGATACGGGCGCTGGGTTCTGCTATTAATGATACGCAGAGCTTCTTAGATACAGGCGCTGGGTTCTGCTATTAATGATATGCAGAGCTTCTCAGATACAGGCGCTGTGTTCTGCTATTAATGATATGCAGAGCCTCTCAGATCTGGGCGCTGGGTTCTGCTATTAATGATATGCAGAGCCTCTCAGATCCGGGCGCTGGGTTCTGCTATTAATGACATGCAGAGCTTCTCAGATCTGGGCGCTGGGTTCTGCTATTAATGATATGCAGAGCCTCTCAGATCCGGGCGCTGGGTTCTGCTATTAATGATATGCAGAGCCTCTCAGATCTGGGCGCTGGGTTCTGCTATTAATGATATGCAGAGCCTCTCAGATCCAGGCGCTGGGTTCCGCTATTAATGATACGCAGAGCCTCTCAGATCCGGGCGCTGGGTTCTGCTATTAATAATACGCAGAGCCTCTCAGATCCGGGCGCTGGGTTCCGCTATTAATGACATGCAGAGCCTCTCAGATCCAGGCGCTGGGTTCTGCTATTAATGATAAGCAGAGCCTCTCAGATCCGGGCGCTGGGTTCTGCTATTAATGATACGCAGAGCCTCTCAGATACAGGCGCTGGTTTCTGTTATTAATGATATGCAGAGCCTCTCAGATCTGGCGCTGGGTTCTGCTATTAATGATATGCAGAGCTTCTCAGATCCGGGCGCTGGGTTCTGCTATTAATGATACGCAGAGCCTCTCAGATACTGGCGCTGGGTTCTGCTATTAATGACATGCAGAGCCTCTCAGATCCGAACACTGGGTTCTGCTATTAATGATACGCAGAGCCTCTCAGATCCGGGCGCTGGGTTCTGCTATTAATGATACGCAGAGCCTCTCAGATCCGGGCGTTGGGTTCTGCTATTAATGACAAGCAGAACCTCTCAGATCCGGGCGCTGGGTTCTGCTATTAATGATACGCAGAGCCTCTCAGATACATGTGATGGGTTCTGCTTTTAATGATACGCAGAGCCTCACAGATCCGGGTGTTAGGTTCTGCTATTAATGATACGCAGAGCCTCTCAGATCCGGGTGCTGGGTTCCGCTATTAATGATACGCAGAGCCTCTCAGATCCGGGCACTGGGTTCCGCTATTAATGATACGCAGAGCCTCTCAGATCCGGGCGCTGGGTTCCGCTATTAATGACATGCAGAGCCTCTCAGATCCGGGCGCTGGGTTCTGCTATTAATGATACGCAGAGCCTCTCAGATACAGGCGCTGGGTTCTGCTATTAATGACATGCAGAGCCTCTCAGATCCGGGTGCTGGGTTCTGCTATTAATGATACGCAGAGCCTCTCAGATCCGGGCGCTGGGTTTTGCTATTAATGATACGCAGAGCCTCTCAGATACAGGCGCTGGGTTCCGCTATTAATGATACGCAGAGCCTCTCAGATACAGGCGCTGGGTTCTGCTATTAATGATACGCAGAGCCTCTCAGATCCTGGCGCTGGGTTCTGCTATTAATGATACGCAGAGCCTCTCAGATACAGGCGCTGGGTTCCGCTATTAATGATATGCAGAGCCTCTCAGATCCGGGCGCAGGGTTCCGCTATTAATGATACGCAGAGCCTCTCAGATACAGGCGCTGGGTTCTGCTATTAATGATACGCAGAGCCTCTCAGATACAGGCGCTGGGTTCTGCTATTAATGACATGCAGAGCCTCTCAGATCCGGGTGCTGGGTTCTGCTATTAATGATACGCAGAGCCTCTCAGATCCGGGCGCTGGGTTTTGCTATTAATGATACGCAGAGCCTCTCAGATCCGGGCGCTGGGTTCTGCTATTAATGATATGCAGAGCCTCTCAGTTACATGCGCTGGGTTCTGCTATTAATGATACGCAGAGCCTCTCAGATACAGGCGCTGGGTTCTGCTATTAATGATATGCAGAGCCTCTCAGATCTTGGCGCTGGGTTCTGCTATTAATGATATGCAGAGCCTCTCAGATCCGGGCGCTGGGTTACGCTATTAATGATACGCAGAGCCTCTCAGATCCGGGCGCTGGGTTCTGCTATTAATGATACGCAGAGCTTCTCAGATCCGGGCGCTGGGTTCTCCTATTAATGATACGCAGCAGAGCCTCTCAGATCCGGGTGCTGGGTGCTGCTATTAATGATACGCAGAGCCTCTCAGATACAGGCGCTGGGTTCTACTATTAATGATATACAGAGCCTCTCCGATCCGGGCGCTGGGTTCTGCTATTAATGATATGCAGAGCCTCTCAGATCCGGGCGCTGGGTTCTGCTATTAATGACATGCAGAGCCTCTCAGATACAGGTGCTGGGTTCTGCTATTAATGATATGCAGAGCCTCTCAGATCCAGGCGCTGGGTTCCGCTATTAATGATACGCAGAGCCTCTCAGATCCGGGCGCTGGGTTCCGCTATTAATGACATGCAGAGCCTCTCAGATCCGGGCACTGGGTTCTGCTATTAATGATACGCAGAGCCTCTCAGATCCTGGCGCTGGGTTCTGCTATTAATGATACGCAGAGCCTCTCAGATACAGGCGCTGGGTTCCGCTATTAATGATATGCAGGGCCTCTCAGATCCGGGCGCAGGGTTCCGCTATTAATGATACGCAGAGCCTCTCAGATACAGGCGCTGGGTTCTGCTATTAATGATACGCAGAGCCTCTCAGATACAGGCACTGGGTTCTGCTATTAATGACATGCAGAGCCTCTCAGATACAGGCGCTGGGTTCTACTATTAATGATATGCAGAGCCTCTCAGATACAGGCGCTGGGTTCTGCTATTAATGACATGCAGAGCCTCTCAGATCTGGGCGCTGGGTTATGCTATTAATGATACGCAGAGCTTCTCAGATACAGGCGCTGGGTTCTGCTATTAATGATACGCAGAGCCTCTCAGATCCGGCGCTGGGTTCTGCTATTAATGACACGCAGAGCCTCTCAGATCCGGGCGCTGGGTTCCGCTATTAATGATACGCAGAGCCTCTCAGATCCGGGCGCTGGGTTCTGCTATTAATGATACGCAGAGCCTCTCAGAGCCGGGCGCTAGGTTCTGCTATTAATGATACGCAGAGCTCCTCAGATCCGGGCGCTGGGTTCTGCTATTAATGATACGCAGCAGAGCCTCTCAGATCCGGGTGCTGGGTTCTGCTATTAATGATACGCAGAGCCTCTCAGATACAGGCGCTGGGTTCTACTATTAATGATATGCAGAGCCTCTCAGATCCGGGCGCTGGGTTCTGCTATTAATGACATGCAGAGCCTCTCAGATACAGGTGCTGGGTTCTGCTATTAATGACATGCAGAGCCTCTCAGATCCACGCGCTGGGTTCTGCTATTAATGATACGCAGAGCATTTGAGATGAAAAAATGATGGTATAACCTCTGTTCTTTTAATGTAACCATGTATTGTTATAACTCTGAGCCCAGGACATACTTGAAAACGAGAGGGAACTCTCAATTACTTCCTGGTAACACATTTTTATAAATAAAAATTAAAAAAATAATATGTTTGTGAACTTCCTAAAAATGATCACCAGTGTCAATATTCTCAGATGCACAGAGAACAGTATTTCAATAGTGCACAGTTAGATATACTGCATATGTACTGTATGTAATACGATAAAGAAAATATCTGGGGGAAAGGCCATGCATACAGTCTGACAGGGCGTGGTATGAAAGTGGATTTACCCTCCCAGTAATGCCAATCATAGCTATACAGAGATGTCTACTGTACCTCCAAGGTCAATGAGATTTGAGGCTGCTTAACCCCCAAAAAAGGGCATTTTAATGGAAAATTGCTGATTTTTATCAGCGAGAATCCATTCAAGTTTGAAATGGTTAAGCTACAAATCAGTGAGACTCACAGAGTGGGAACGTGTCTGGATATGCTGACAATAAAGGGCACACCATATATTATACTGCAGCTCTGGCCTGGTTTCCACTGGCACGTCCTGAGACTGGTGAAGGTCCTCAATGCAGACTGGAACGTCCATGTGTACTAGCCACGGATCCCGGGACAGTGCTGCCATGATGGAGCTGCCATACTTCTGACTGGGACCCCTGCAACATTAACCCCCCGATGCCTTGACCACTGCGGTCACATAACTTGCTACATCTGTACTGGGGCACGATATAGGATTTCTACAGCAACGTCACAAAACTATATACATTTTGTGGTACTCATCATTCACCTGCTAAAGTGGTAGGCACATTTCTTAATACGGTGAATATTTTGAATACACAACATTGTGGGTTGGATTTCCGCCTGAGACTGTACATATTACCATGTTACTAGTTAACATGTCACTCATTTATTTTAGCCCAAACTGGTAGGGGCGCAGGATGTGTTCTTCTGTTTGCCATACATGTAAGGCCAATCCTTTTACCAGCAGCAAACTCCTAAAGGGGGGAGCGCAGGTATTACAGTAGGGCCCCGCTTCACGGCGCCCCGCTTTTCAGCGATACGGCGGTACCCAGAAGGGGGCCGCAATGTCTGCGCATGCGCAGAATGGGGCAGTCTGAGGTTACGCATGCGCAGATTGGAGGTTGCGCGTGCGCAGATCGGAGGACGCGCATAAGGGGAATTGCACGTCTGCGCATGTGCCGATGCCAAAAATCGTCTGTTCCGTTTTCCGGCGATTTTCGCTTTGCGGCGGCCCTTAGAGCGGAACCCACTGCATGACCGTGGCCCGCCTGTATGTACAGTCTTCCACAAATGTTAGGGCAATTCTTTGCCATGCTGCATACTCCATAAGGGCATTTAATTATAGTGCCACTGATACATTCATCATAGGGGTAGCTTTTTGGCTCACCTGGTTTCTGCTTTACATAGCAGTTCCTTGGAGGTGTGTGGCGCCTCCCTGCAGGACAGAGCCCCTACCCATTCTCTAATTAGCATAAAGGTATCATACACCCCTTTGCCAGTCTACACAGCACCCTCCACTGAAGAGCAGGTGAGTGTCTATGGCTGACAGAAAGAAGAGCTATGTGTAAGTATTAATATTTCACACTAGGGTATTTGTGCACCCACAGGTAACCTTTAATTGCACTAAATCACAAATAAGCATACGTGTCATTTATTTAACCCCATCAAGGCACTTTCACATATCTTTAGGGTGACCAGATTTTGAAAATGAAAAACCGGGACACATTTTTTTTTACATAACAGTTTATTTATTGTAGTACACTTATACTTTACTACCATTAGTTCTTGTTACATAGTTACGTGTGTGTGTGTGTGCGCGTGCGTGCATGCGTGTGTGTGTGTGTGTGTGTGTGTGTGTGTATCGGATGACCTCACTAGTCAAACAAAAAAAAAGTCGGATGTGAATGATTCTGAACCCATTAACCAGTGTCAGGATGCCCCCTCTTCACAATTTCATAAAGCAGCAATCCCACCTGGGATCTTACCTGATCCGCAGTCCCTCAAGGTACTATACTGGAGGGGAGGTGTTCCCTACCTGTCTTCCGATGTCTCCCGCGTGAAGTCAGATCTGGAAGAAAGCAGGGTAGGTTACTTCGGTGTAGGTATATGGCAGTTAAGATACGACATAGAGGGAGACAGAGAGGGAGAGGGAGACAGGGAGGGAGAGGGAGACAGGGAGGGAGAAAGTGATGGAGACACAGAGGGTGAGGGAGACAGAGTGAGGGAGACACAGAGGGTGACACACAGATACACACACACAGAGACAGAGACACACACACAGAGATACACACACGCACAGAGATACACACACACACACTGGTACACACACACACACACACACACACACTGGTACACACATACACTGGTACACACACACTGGTACACACACACACACACTTGTACACACACATAAACACACACACACAGGTACACACACACACACACACACTGGTACACACTGGTACACACACACACACACACACACACACTGGTACACACACACAAAGTTTAGTCCACGGGACAATAAGAAATGACATATTCTCAGTGTAGGAACCTGCTAAACGGAGATTACCGTGACGAGGTTGGCGGCTTGAATCATGTTTTGATCAAAAGATGCAACCACATGACTCCTTTATTACACAGACTCGGGTTCTAAATGTAAACAGGTCACTGGTATGTTTTAGCCCAAATTTGTTCTTTTGTTTTTGATTCCCATCTGAACCTTACACTCCCCTGTGACTCTCTGATAAGCTATTAACCACTTGATGTGCTAAGTAATTTAAAAGTTAAACAGATCTTCAATTTCGCTTAAACTGTAGATACACAACACGGGGGGGGGGGGGGGGGGAGGGAATACATTTTTTTTTTTCTTGTTTGAGTTTTTCTGTTTTCCCCAAAGAGGAAATGATTTTAATTCCTTTCCCCGCACTAAGACAAAACATCGGGCCAGACACAGAGGGGATTACTTTACATCTCAGCAGAGGACAGATCTTGAGGAAGCGTTTTGGCAGGGCTGTGTGTTGCAGAGAAAGGAGTTGGGTTTTTGTACACACAGACAGAGAGGCCGTGGCCAGTACTGTCAAAACAAATACAGACTGGTCTTGATCTCCAGCCGCTGTGTGAAATAACAGTTTTCATCAGTATTTTCAACTCCACGTGCTCCCCAGGCTCCCACATTACCATTTTCACACCTCCCTCCTGAGCTTTTCTGCGCTGTATCAGTTCATATTCCTAAAACCAGAGACAGAACATAAAACACAGACAGAGCTCAGTGCACATCCAGTGAAACTCATACACGGTACAGTGCCTAAATATATATGTATAAATATCTATTAAATAAAATGGTCTTTTAGTTTAACATTTTTGGCCAAAATTGTTGTAAGCCCCTGAGCCACTGCACGGCAGACCACATTTCCAGGGGTCCCTAACACTAATATAAATTCTTAATAATAATAATAATAATAATAAGGGGCTTACAACAATTTTGGCCAAAAATGTTAAACTAAAGGACCATTTTATTTAATAGATATTTATACATATATATTTAGGCACTGTACCGTGTATGGGTTTCACTGGATGTGCACTGAGCTCTGTCTGTGTTTTATGTTCTGTCTCTGGTTTTAAATATATATTGCCATGCTCAGTAGCACTCCTCTGTGACACTCATATGCTTATATATATGTTGTGGTTATTTTGGGGGTTCAATAGGAGCTTGTTAGGTGTCCAGTATGTTTTTTCAGTTCATATTCCTCCATATTTAAAGGACTTTGTGTTAAATGGCCTTGATTTTCAGAGTCCTCCTAAACCAGAGGTGTTCAACTCCAGTACTCGAGACCTCCCCCCCCCCTCTCCCTCTCCAACAGGTCAGCTGATTGAGCCACCTGTGCTGAAGCTGACGATATTCTTAACCTGACCTGTTGAAAGGGGTCTTTAGCACTGGAGTTGAGCACCCCTGTCCTAAACGACAGAGGAGCAGGGACTCCTGCCAACTGAATGGGTTTAGGTAATGCTCTGCACTGATCTATCGGCAGCATTCTCTTTATTTTAACGTGTTGCTTGTCCTTTGCAGTAATGTATTTATGAAAGTGAGCGTTGGTTACCAAACCATTGGGACACTAGAGGCCTTCTTCATCAAAATGTTTGAAACAGGAATACAAGATGTCAACCATCTGGGGGTCAAAATCAGAGATTTGAGTGTTTTGGAACAAAAAATGGCATTTTAATGGAAACGTTTAGATTTTTTTTAATTTTTTAAGTCTATGCTAAAAAGTCAGTGAGACGGATTTCAAATCAGTGACACTCACGGAAAATGAGGGATAGCTGACATGTCTTCAGGAAACCACAGGAAACAGGATTCCAATGTTGGAACCAGCAATCCCATTCAAGTTAAATCTCCAGCTTAATTCATATTCAGTTTTGTTTCACAAAACAGAACTTTTACCATTCTCAGAGGCTTTGCAGTACCCTCTGGTAACAAGAGTAAAGCTGATGTGTCAGACAGATTTGCAGTGAATCTGTCAAACGTAATGAAAAATAAATAGGATTTTATTTTAGTATGTATATCTTTATTTATATAGCGCCATTAATACACGTGATATAAATAACACATAAGGGGAATAAGCGCTTCAGGCGTACAAGTAAGATTAGGAAAAGAAGTCCCTGCCCCGAAGAGCTTACAATCTAATTGGTCAGTAGGAAGAACGAACAGAGACAGTAGTACGGGTGTTCTGGTAAGTGTGTCTGCAGGGGGCCAAGGTCAGTACCAAGGAGGTACCCATATGCTGCGTTACAGAGGTGTGTTTTTAAAATGTTTCTTAATGGTAGATAGAGAGGGTGCCAGGCGGATTATTGAGGGGGAGGGCATTCCAGAGGTGTGGGGCAGTCAGTGAGAGAGGTTTAAGGCGGGAGAGGGCTTTCGATACAAAAGGGGTAGAGAGAAGACATCCTCGAGCAGAACGCAAGAGCCGGGCAGGTGTATAGTGAGAAATCAGGGCTGAGATATGAGGGGTGTATAGTGAGAGATTAGGGTGAGATGTAAGGAGGGTATAGTGAGAGATTGGGGTGAGATGTAAGGAGGGGCAGAGAAGGGTATTGTGAGAGATTAAGGTGAGATGTAAGGAGGGTATAGTGAGATATTAGGGTGAGATGCAAGGAGGGACAGAGAAGGGTATAGTGAGAGATTAGGGTGAGATGTGAGGAGGGTATAGTGAGAGATTATGGCTGAGATATAGCACATTAGCACATGTCAAAGTATAAACTGCGCTTCAGTGCATCTACGTACTAACCCAAAATGTCTTCTTCTGCGCCGTTTGTTTTGGCGCACAAAAATGGGCTGATTTTAGCCTAGAGATAAAAATAGTAGGCACTAAAAAATAATATTTAATAATATTAAGTAAAAGTGAGGTAAAATCGTAAAAGTTTGACGGTGCATAACCCTTAAAATGCCTGTTAGCAACTTCATTCTGCGCTAACAATTCTATGTAAAAATTTATTTTGACGCAAGACGGATGTTTCATTATGTAGGTTAACGAAATGTAGTATTTTCACAGTATGGTTATTATAAATAATGACTGTACACTATTTTATACTTGCTAACATTAGTTGTAAATGAGAAAACGCACATCATTCTGTTTTAAATTTCAACTAAATGAATTAAACATGATGCAACGCCTCAAAAATAATGTCAAAACACAAATTATTTGTCATGTGCAGTAACCTTCATACATACAATGCACATTTTCTTTTTAGCACTAAAATGGACGCATGAAAAACAAACTAAATAATTAGTTGAAGCATCCTGTTTTTAATAGTAGTGTCCCCCCAAATTTCTCCTCGTGCTCCATGTAACCCCTGTTAATATCACCTGAGTCCTGACGCAAACAAAATCTGTGATAGGTTGCTTAGTTCACCATATAGTCTAAAGCAGGGGTGGGGTAACTCCAGTCCTCAAGGGCCACCAACAGGTCAGGTATTCAGGATATCCCTGCTCGGTCAAATACTGCACCACCTGTGCTGAAGCAGGGATATCCTGAACACCTAACCTGTTGGTGGCCTGCGGTTGACTACCACTGGTCTAAAGCAAGGGAGCGTCCCCCTGCCGGCTGTCCTCCTTTCCGTGCCACCCCCCACACCCCCTTACCTTTGTTCCTGGCGTCTGGAAGTCAAGACGTCACGTTGCCATAGCAACGTGGTGTCATTTGATGCCGCGTTGCCATGGTGACGCGTATCCAGAAGCCGGCTGAACAAAGGTAAGTGAGGTTTACAGAGGTCTTCCCAACTTCCCAGGCATTTAATTTACGTGCCTTCGGGAAGCGCGTCGGGGCCTCTGTAAACCCCGCGTCTCCTACAGATAATCTCGCGCCCCCCTAGCTGTCACACCCCTGGTCTAAAGGGCTCTTTTAGCATCTATTGAACGCGGAGACAGACAGCTGTAGATCCGGTAAAAAAACTTCCATCCAATCCCTAATCCCAAGAGTTTTTACAAATGTTTCCAGGCGCAGAAAGCGTCGGATATAAAGGATAGCCTCAAATGTTCACGCGTCTTCACAAGCAGGGGCGGAACGGAGACAGATTATTGTCCCTCCTCGTGCGGCGTCACGTGACATCACATTGTCATAACAATGCGTCGGATCGCCATAACAACGCGATGCTGCAGGAGGAGACGTTGACAGAGGCCCCCGTGCTCTCCCCCCCGCCCCCCGGCAATCCGTTTAATTGTTGTGTGGAAGAGTGCAGTGACCTTTCTATAAGAGCCCCACCCTTACACTATACACACACCTGTCCATGGACCCACTGACCAGCTGGGCATTGGCCCTGTTTCCCAGCGGCCCCGTCTGCCCCTGTTCACAAGGTACAATACTATCAACAAAATGCTTATTGAGCAGTTTGTGGCTGGCCAGCCCCTCCTCTTCTAGGTATATAATCTCCTAGCAAGGTCCCCTTATTCCACTTCACTTACATGTGAGTATATGTACTGGTATATACCAGTTTTTAATTGCACTAGGTTATACAAGCATATGCTTTGATATTTTAACCCCTTCTGGGCTTATTTCGCATAACACTAGTATGCATTTTAGTGTAGGGACCTGCTAAAGAGACTTACCTTGACGTGGTTAGCAGGCTTGGCATTATTTGATCAAAGGATGTACAGTATACCAAAAGTCTCCTTTTTCTTATAGGTATTTACACCATACATATATATATATATATATTCCCCATTGATTGCTATCCCTATGGGAGAAGCGCAGGGATTCACTTTCTGTTTTAAATTTCAACTAAATGAATTAAACATGATGCAACGCCTCAAAAATAATGTCAAAACACAAATTATTTGTCATGTGCAGTAACCTTCATACATACAATGCACATTTTCTTTTTAGCACTAAAATGGACGCATGAAAAACAAATTAAATAATTAGTTGAAGCATCCTGTTTTTAATAGTAGTGTCCCCCCAAATTTCTCCTCGTGCTCCATGTAACCCCTGTTAATATCACCTGAGTCCTGACGCAAACAAAATCTGTGATAGGTTGCTTAGTTCACCATATAGTCTAAAGCAGGGGTGGGGTAACTCCAGTCCTCAAGGGCCACCAACAGGTCAGGTATTCAGGATATCCCTGCTCGGTCAAATACTGCACCACCTGTGCTGAAGCAGGGATATCCTGAACACCTAACCTGTTGGTGGCCTGGGGTTGACTACCACTGGTCTAAAGCAAGGGAGCGTCCCCCTGCCGGCTGTCCTTCTTTCCGTGCCACCCCCCACACCCCCTTACCTTTGTTCCTGGCGTCTGGGAGTCAAGACGTCACGTTGCCATAGCAACGTGGTGTCATTTGATGCCGCGTTGCCATGGTGACGCGTATCCAGAAGCCGGCTGAACAAAGGTAAGTGAGGTTTACAGAGGTCTTCCCAACTTCCCTGGCATTTAATTTACGTGCCTTCAGGAAGCGCGTCGGGGCCTCTGTAAACCCCGCGTCTCCTACAGATAATCTCGCGCCCCCCTAGCTGTCACACCCCTGGTCTAAAGGGCTCTTTTAGCATCTATTGAACGCGGAGACAGACAGCTGTAGATCCGGAGACAGACAGCTGTAGATCCGGAGACAGACAGCTGTAGACCCTTACACTATACACACCTGTCCATGGACCCACTGACCAGCTGGGCATTGGCACTGTTTCCCAGCGGCCCCGTCTGCCCCTGTTCACAAGGTACAATACTATCAACAAAATGCTGACACAGAAGCTAATATATACAGCTCAACCCCGTTATAACGCGATCCGCTACAACGCGAATCCACTTATAGCGCGATGCCAGCATGGCTCCCAATTTGTGTATATGAATATTTTAAAAGAAAAAAGATTGGCGTGGTTAGCGTTTAAAGCTATACTATAATAATCATGAAAAATGTGGTGTAAAACAAATGTGAAACACTCAAAAAACCTTACAATGTGAAGGCAAGGCTGCCAGGAATAACTGACCCAAAGACAAAGTCAGTGTGATCACAGAAAACAAAATACAAACAGGTGCCAAAATTGTCTAAAGACAGTCTATTGGAAGTCCAAATGGAGTATGATGTGGAGAATTACTTCAATAGTTGCACTTCCAGAGTAGTAGATAGTCCACGGCCAGATAATGCATCATATGTGGAATATAAACAGAAAACATGTCATAGTGTAAACTGCTTACTGGTTGAACAAACAACAGATATACAACAATGAACAAATATAAGCAAGGCTGACTATAAAAAAACATTTGCCCCTGATGAAGTGTGCATGCGCACGAAACGCATAGGGTCTCGGTACATGAGCCATCACGAACTCACGCAAACCCCGTGGTAACGTGCAATACCCTGTAGTAGGAAGAGGCTGTTCCTCCAAGGCGCGCCCTAGTGACAAGGTATCGATCCAGGAAGTGCGACAGCGCCGACGTGGTGTTTGGATCTGCCAGAAGCCACCGGAGGATAAGCTGATATCCGCAAAGACTACAGCTCACTGCGATTTTACTCCCAAGTTTTTGTGAGTAGGATTTTGGTTTTAGACCAGTTGCTTGCCAATTGTTCTTATTTGTTATTTTATATTGATTGTTATATTAAATTAGCTCTTTTTTATAGTCAGCCTTGCTTATATTTGTTCATTGTTGTATATCTGTTTGTTTAGTGTTTGTGTTGTATGTTCAACCAGTAAGCAGTTTACACTATGACATGCTTTCTGTTTATATTCCACATATGATGCATTATCTGGCCGTGGACTATCTACTACTCTGGAAGTGCAACTATTGAAGTAATTCTCCACATCATACTCCATTTGGACTTCCAATAGACTGTCTTTGGACAATTTTAACGCCGGTTTGTATTTTGTTTTATATGAATATTTTACTACACGATTATTGGTATCTTAAATACTTTATTGTACATTATTTCTAACGCGATCCGCTTAACGCGTGATGTGATTATTTGGACCCCAAGCACAGCGTTATAAGGGGGTTGAGCTATATGTTATTAAATGATTACACTTGCCTGGTACACCTCTCTTGCATTATTCCAACAATACACAATTGGATTTTCATTATTATTTCTTCGTGCCTTCCACTACAATATTTAGAATGTAAGCTCTTTGAGACAGTTACTCCATCAGCCCATCCTGTATTTATTTAAACTGTGCACTAAATTTAGTCCAATTTTGAAACGAGAAATCAATGTTATCTCCAAACAATGAAACGCTGACGTCTAGATAAGAAAGAATTACACTGAGGGCACATTTTTTTTATTTTTATTGTCTATACACAGTTATCTTGTAGTTAAACCCAGCAGATAAGGCAGTAAAAGAATACTGCGAGTATATATTTCACTTTCCTAGCTAAGCGGGGCAGTCATAATATCCCAACGGGAGGCCTGGAGTTATAAATCTCCCCGCTGGTCAATAACCTTACACCCGTCAAGCTTTCATTGTGGAATGTGGGAAAATTTACATCCCTCTCTGGCCGTAAAAGAGCGTGGCTAAAAACGGCAAACACCAATCTTGGTGCAGACCCTGTTTCTGGCCCGTGATTAAGATTATTATAGTCTTGGGGTTTCAGATTGAACACACAGGTATAAAGATGCCGTCTGTGTGTTGCGTCGGTGTGCAAGAACCCACTCATGGGAGACTTGTGCAGCCTCAGACACCAACTCCTTGTAGGGCAATTTCTATCTCATGGTGCTATGCATAGTTACATAGTTACATAGTAGATGAGGTTGAAAAAAGACGTACGTCCATCGCGTTCAACCTATGCTAAATTTAGACAACAGATACTTTATCCTATATCCGTACTTACAGTATGTTGACCCGAAGGAAGGCAAACAAAATACCCCAGTGACATATCGTCCAATGATATTTAAATAGGGGAAAAAATAAATTCCTTCCTGACGTCAAATATTGGCAATCGGATTAATCCCTGGATCAACAGCCTTCCCACGCTTACTTATTTGGTATATCCGTGTATACCTTTCCTCTCTAAAGAGACATCCAACCTTTTTTTTTTTAAGTTATCTACAGTAACGTGTCTGCCATCACAGTCTCCATATCTTAGGTCAGGGGTGAGCAAAGTTTTTAACCTGCGCCCCTCCTTACCTCCCGGCTCGCGCCACCCCTCTTTCTAGGCTCCGCCGTCAATTGACGCTGCAGGGTCATGTGACGTCACATTGCCATGGCAACGTGACCCACGGCAGTTACCATGGCAACGCATCACCGAAGATCAGTTGGAGAAGCTGCAGAGGCCTCGTGCGGTCCCCCCCAGGCATTTAATTTAAATGCGTTGGGGGAAGAACACAGGACCTCTGTAGCCGCCGCGCCCCCCCTGGAAATTCTCGCGCTCCCCACTTTGCACACCCCTGTTTTAGACCGAAAAGGAATGGCACGTTAAAAAAAAATCATTTCTGAAGTCCGCTGTGCCCATCCTTTTCCTCTACAGGACCCATTTGGACACCATCAGGGGGCCCCCCGAGATGAGATCCCCAGCCGGATAACTTGATGGACATCGTAACCTTTGGAGCGCACAAGGCATTCTCTCTCTTTGCAAACCTTAGGCCACCTCATGGTGCTTTCTCTTGAATGGATCAGAAGGTGCCTGTACCCACAGTGCTGCATAACCCAAGTGTCCGTTTCCGTGTGCAGCGCTTACCCGACATGTTGATACTGCTGGACCCTGTTTGCATAGCACTTGGTGTATGTCCTGCATTCGCCTTTTGTCCTGAGGTAGGGGTGAGCAACTCCAGTCCTCAAGGGCTTTTCAGGGTATCCCTGCTTCAGCGGCTCAGTCAAAGACTGAGCCACCTATGCTTCAGCAGGGATATCTTGACAATCCGACCTGTTGGTGGCCCTTGAGGACTGCAGTTGCCCCGCCCTGTTCCAAGAGCAGCCTTGGGGCTATATTTGAATAAATGCTATTCATGCCAT
This sequence comes from Ascaphus truei, assembly GCF_040206685.1. Classification (NCBI taxonomy): domain Eukaryota; kingdom Metazoa; phylum Chordata; class Amphibia; order Anura; family Ascaphidae; genus Ascaphus; species Ascaphus truei. The sequence goes on from NW_027454808.1 coordinate 30,959, forward strand.
ATGACAATGTTATTTCCCACCGTGCATCAAAGTATAATGTAAGCTTAGTGAATCCCTGTTCTGGAGCGTTCTATTTTGCCCAAGGTCCCACAGGTCTCCCACTGCCTTAAGTCTTTCAGCGCTGGAGGGGCCCGTGACCCTTTGCAACAGCCCTGACGGGGTTAATTTGCGTAGGCTGGTCCTTCCTTGTCGCAGGCAAAACTCGGAGAGAGTTAAGTACATTTCCTCTGCACTGAGGTTCCCCGCTAACCACAGGCTGTCCAAAGGAAATGAAAATGAAATACACTGGGCATGCTGGGAGTTCACACTTCAGACGTAGTTATAAAGCAGTATGGGCCTGTTTCTATTGATTGTCACTTTAAGAGGCTGCAGCCTTCACAGGGGCAGCTTAAGGTTTTAATATACTTACCGAGACCATAGCCCCACTTTTTCCAATGGCTTCAATTAGGCTGTGCTGAAACTCCTATTCCAAACAGAACCATTCCTATTTCATTAACCCGTTCTTCCTGGAGTTTTCACACGGTCTTAATACCTGGCTTCGAGTTGTCAGAACGGCACCAAGACTGGGCCTACTGCAAAATGATTGGATAGTAACTTGTAAGGAGGCCTCACAACTCAAGGCTGCGATTCCAGTTGACGCTGGACGCTGTCATCGGCAGGCTGCCTAATTACAGTCTCAGCGGAAACGCTCAAATTAATTATCCATTTTCCATGTGCCAAAATAGACTACGCTGTACAATGCAGGGTGGAGTGTGTATCTGGCTCCGAGACTGGCTGTTTTGCCATTTAATTGACCTTAACAGTCATTTCATATACAGTATGTTCAAATATGAAGAAACTTTGCATTGCTACAGCAATGGATATACCAATAGAATGTATTGATTTCTATGTGCCATGTCTATTTTCCATCTCTTTGATGCATTGAATGTGGAAAAGGAAGTGCCAGTGTCACTTCTCCCACGGTAACACTGAGGATAAGTCCCTTTTGACGATTCCGATCAGTGGTTCCTGGAGAACCTCAATGGACACCTTCCAGCAAGCCCCCTTGGCAACACCTTCCAGGAGGCCCCCTTTGCAGGCTTTGCCGTTAGGGGGCCCCAGGCCCCTGAACTCACAGGAGTCCCAGCTGCCCCACCCCCCTCCCCCACCCCCAGCCCTTGTTACACCCTTTGCAGGCCCTGCAAAAGCCCAATTTCATGTTCAGGCTCTGACTAACGTTATCCTTAACAGAGTTCAATTCATTTGTGTCTCATCACTAACGGCCGATTATAGCTGACGCTATGCTCTTTCCAGGAGAAAACATGGCCTAGTGATACGTCATTGTCCTTTTGTGGACACAGCGTTACTATTAAAGGCGGAATCTGTGGGGCCTTTTATTTTATTACATTTATTTAATTACATTGGATTGAAGCAGGGGGTCTCCAGAGTTGAACCTCGTTAATTTCAGCTTCGGGGAACTCCCTTGCTCCCTTAGATACAGACCCTCTGTATGGGGTGCCAGTATCTCAGCAACGTTTAAAGCTCCCGCGTAACGCGGGCCAATAGGAAGCCGCACCGGATGACGTCACAGCTTCCTATTGGCCCGCAGGGTGCAGGAGCTTTTAAAAGCCGCCTTTACGTGAACCTCAGCTAGCCGAGCCGAGTGGCTACCCGCGCCCCCTACGGAGGTAAGTATCTCCGGAAGCAGGGGGTCCCCGGAGCTGAAATGAATAGGGCTTAGCTCCGGAGACCCCCTGCTTCAATCGTATATTTAAAAAAAAAAAAAAAAAACACGGAAGGGATTGCCGCATTAAGTGGCCTGACGTGATATTATTGTACTTGTGGATACCACGTTACTATTTAGTGGCGGAGTTTAGTGAGTTTCGGCTGCATGCTGTTGTACGCAAAAGAAAACTATTTTCAGCTAATTTACAAGAAATGCACACTGCAAAATGCATAGCTCAAACTCTTTTGGTGTGTGCTAAAACAACATAAATATAAAAAAAAAACAATCTCCCAAGCAGGGGGAAAAAAACAAGAAATACACAAGTTTATTTTCTATGCTCATAAACTGTAGAAACATATATAGGTCCCAGTAGGAAAATATAGCCTGTCAGGATTGCAAACCGGCCTAGACAAGAAAGGAGATATATGGCCGACCGGCTTGGTGTGGCAAAAACAATTGTTCAAAACCTGGTCTCGGAGACTAATTAATTTCCTGGCAATCCCCTTCTCTCCTTCTCAGGCCATTAAGAAACTCATTCCTAGATGGAGTTAAGAGCACAGTGGCTCAACAGAAAAGTGTTAATAGCAATAGGCTGGTCTGTTATATAATGGGAATGTTAATATCCCAACATTGCGCCCCGCAGACTGGTAATCCTGTAAGCGTGATTGATAGGATGAGGTTTTGGACGAGGTTGGGGTATGCGATGAGAGTTATGGGGTCTGTGTATCAACGCACACAGAAAAGTGTCACTTTCTAGCACACAGCAATGTGTCTTGTTGATGTTTTGTTACATTTTAATCTGGTCTGTAACTGTTACAAACGCCCACAACATATATTATCTCTAACTGTCCATGAAGTGTCTGTAAATATCATGTATAACCTCTGTTCATTTAATGTAACCGTGTATTGTCACCATAACTCTGTGCCCAGGACAGACTTGAAAACGAGCGGTAACTCTCAATGTGTTACTTCCTGGTAAGACATTTTTATAAATCAAAATACATTTGACTTCACGTAAAAGCTGCAAACCAGGCAATTTCCTACGTGTTTAAAAAAAAAAAAAAAAAAATCAGTTCTGTACTATGAGAAAATACTTGTAGCATTTAAAAAAATTAAAAAAAATAACTCCTGAATTATATTTTTTATGTATTATAATGTAACAAGCATGTTTTGTTTCTATAGCCACCATTTACAAAATCACATTCCCTTCCTCTTCTGAAACAGGCTCTGGCACACCCCTGTTTGAGCCCTGACCTCTCTCTAGCAGTGCACCAATTGCATCTAGTGACTGCCTGCTCACATGATCTTCCCCACAGAACTCTGCATCTTTGGTCCTCTTCTGCTGCACTGGCGTACCTATGTGGTCGCCTGGGGCGCAAAGGTCCTAGGGGCACAGCGGCGGATTTACAAGTCCACCTGCCGCCCTGCTTCTCCTTCAGAATCCAGCGTCAAATGACGCCGCGGATGTCACCAACGGGACGTTGCACGGCGGCACGTTACCATGGTAACGCAACATCATGACGTAATTTTACGTTGCGACGTCACGGTTGCCGTGGCAACGAGACACCGTGTGACGTCGGTTGTAATGTCCGCGGCGTCACTTGACGCTGGATTCTGAAGGAGAAGCAGGGCGGCAGAACAGAGGCGGCCGGCGCAGGTTTATTTTCTTTTTTGGGGGTGCACATTTTAAGTTTCGCCTAGGGCGCATGAAACCCTTGGGCCGGCCCTGCCGATGAATCCCATGAGAACGGATCGATCGTCAATATAGCTAATTACTTATCATTGTGTGCATCGTATTGATGCACATATTGGTTTTTTTTTTTATTAATATATAAAAACAGCAACTGCTGCTTTAAGAAAAGGAGAAACAATTAGATAAAGATGCTGAATTGAATACACCCCATTAGAAAAGTTACATAGTAGATGAGGTTGAAAAAATAAACCATATACCCATCGCGTTCAACCGCTAAAAGTGCAATGGTTCACTCCGCCGTGGCTCGCGTTACTGCCACGTTTGATGGCAGGATAGATGTGTAACCCTCCCCGCCCGGCATCCAGTGAGATTACATAGTACACCTACAGTACGTGTAGCCACGCAGCAGGGGTTACCATGGCCCAGGGTGCTGTATTCAGACGGCTGGGCGATGAGGGAGCAAGGATGGAAAATAATATAATACAACAGTCATTTATTCGTGTCCCCAGGCACGGGGACTGCTCACACGCACATGACCACGTTGTACTTGTTTTATAACAGACGTACATGAATATGGGGCTTCTATTGGTGCCCACTTTTAAGACTCAAATGGAGGTGAGTTGATTTAGTTGCTCTACTTGTGTGGGTCCCAGCCCCCCTTTGTTGCTTTGGGATCATTATCGGTATTACCCTGGTTACACTTGGCCCATATGGGAGACCTGGCTTGTCCTTTTCATCCCCATCTACTCTCCCTGAGGCGCCTCTCCACTTGTCCTCCGGGAACCTTACCTCTCTAGAACTTTCCCCTGTCCTAAATAGTCTCTTGTGACATCATGATCCCCATCACAACACAGGGTGGAGCCCAACATACACCAACCTGCTAGTAACCCTTTAGGATTGGGGTTACAGGTATAAAATACCTTGTATGTTAATTTGAAGAGATGCTGGATGAAGATGGCTCCCTGGGATTTATTCAGTAAGGCGCCATAGTCAATCCACATGGAAAGTCCAATTGACTTGAACAAAACTTTCGTTGCGGTAGTGCAGAATCACACTTCACTGAATGAGCCCCTTGCATCATTTTCGTGCCCCCCTTATTACCTGGATATATGTGGGGAGAAGTATCCGCCCAAAGGAGAACGTGTTTAAGGGAAATAATCCATTCTGTTCTCCGTGGCTTGTTTGTCAGTGGAATGTGGGTTTCAGAATTCAGTCATACATTTACTGTTGGGGTGACGAAGTCGGGGAGTGGGGGTGATGCCATCCCTTGGGATTCCAAAATGGGATTAATAAACTCATTCTGTTCTCTGCAAAGCGGTCAGTTGACTTGCAGTGGTGTCTGCTGTAGGCCTGGCTGCTGTCCCCAAAGGTCAAGTGGCCTTAGCAAGTATTGAAAGACAAAAGAAGGTTTTCCTGGTTAAGCCAGCCCTAAAACATGCTGGATTCCAATCCAGGTACCCCAAACATTCCCCACTTCCTATAATCAACCCCATTACCGAGTGTCACCCCGAGTTGTGGCACTTCTCTACAACACCGAGTCCTGTTTACAAGCATAAAGTGACGCCAAATCAAATAATGATTGACCCAGAAATTTCCCGCACCACAAGTGAAATAGTTGACACCTCTCCGGCAGAGTTAGAAACAAAGAATAATAAATCTCGCAGCCCCTTTCATACAACGCCTTTCGCTGTCACGCTTTGGCATGGCGTTACAAGGGTCCCCGGTCTGGCTTTGAGAGAGTTAACGCAGAGAAGTGGGTAAAACCTTAGCAGCTGACTGTTCTTCCCCAAGGACACGAAACTTTACTGGAAATGAGAAGGTGGTGTGGCTGTGGAAACATTTACCAGCGGCAGGTATAATGCTGAGTCTGTTGTTAAAAGGAGAATTTCACGGGCTTATTTCTGGAGGATTATTTACAGGGCTGCGGTCTTGCATCCAGAATAAAAAAAAAATACAGAAAAAAAATAATATATATATATATATATATGATCTCGAGAGGTGTGCTACAGTAACTGTGATTTGTTACATGTTTGTCTGAGTTAAATATAGCAGCCAGTCATCTCTCACAGCTCCATGTTTTATAATGTTCCACTATAAAAAGACATTCTTGTTTGCATAGACCAGAACGTCTTACAGTCCTGGTGTATCCACTCCCAGTTTGTTCTGGTACCTACAATGTTAAAGAAAATATACATATATTTTTTTTTATCACTCATTTGGTTTAGAGATGGGCAAACCCAGGAGTGTGAAATCAGAACCTACCAGAACCTTACATTCCAAGACCCAATACAAAACCCTTCCGTTTTTTGTTTTTTAGAAACAAACCCCAACAATTATTTGGAACCAAAACCAGGACACCAGTAGAGATGGCAGAACCCGCCCCAGATCCGTTTCCTGGATTTTCTCGCACTTTCCCCAGCAAAATCCGTTTCGAAGTGTAAAATCCGCAAACGGATTTGGTCTGTTTTTTAATCAGATTCATCAACAACAACAAAAACCGCCATATAAAACTAAAAACACACAGTGAGCGCTAAACCTAATTGTGCTAACGTAAACGGCTGTGACGCGCCTAGTGCGCGTTAAGTGAAATCTAAATGGGCAAACACACAGTGAATAAAGAGGATGACCTTATTATAAGAGGTCAAATGTATTGGACAGGCTGCCCAGGGGATCCCACACACAAATTATCTCACACTTGTTAAATTGAAACGTTAATAAAAAAAGAGTGCGATCCCCGGTGCAATGTCCAGAAACAATGATACTGTACAATACTTGTTAGATGAGCAAGGTTGGGATACCAATGTTGAATGTCCAGAAATAAATGTCCCAACTTGGACGATTCCATGACAAGTTCAATTTGGATATTTGAAACTTCTTAAGAGAAACCTCTATGCTGCTCGTCTTCCTAGGAGATGAAGAGAAGACAAAGGAACATTTGCGCAGTAGTCCAACCTTTTGATACTTTATCTGCAAAGTAGTGACAGACGGCCTACTTGCAAGATGACTCAATGTTACATGCAGTGGATACAGTCTGTTCTTTGGTCCCCGGCTTCTTTACAGGATACACGAACCCCTCGTGGTTTTCCAGCAGTCGTCTATGCACCTGATCAGGTGAGCTCACGCACCGTGCAGCCCACCGTTATACCAGAAAATATAAAGTGGTGCAATACTGCGAAACATTTAATTAAATACTTAAACCGTGACCAGTTTGCACTTACAGTGTTGCTTATCTCTCCAATCGATTACACGCTGCGGACAGCACTTTTGTAAACAAAACCCCTCTTCCGTAAATACACCTCCATTATAGTGTCAACAGTGTGCGCTAATGGAAGAACCCGTAATCCTGCATGTTTGATATCAAATAGTATAACGACTGAAAAGTGAATGTGAGCGGTTCCCGGGCCTGGGGACCTGAATAAAAAAAACCTGTTGTATTACAAACGTTCCTGGCGCCCATTCGTTTCTACCCTTGCTGCCTCATCGACCAGCCGGCTGAATCCAGCGCCCTAAGTCAAGGTAACCCATGCTGCATGGCCGACCACAAGTACATCGCTGTGATCTCTCCAGAAGCCGGGCAGGGAGGGTTACATTTACTACTCGCTTTAAGAGATCTCTTTCTGTCCTTTCCAACGCTGCTTTTATTTTTGAAATCGGACGCTCCGCTCCGAAGATAGAAACGTTTGTAATATGAAGTGTCCTGGAGGTTAAAATGAAGCTCTCCCCGGTGGCCAGTATATTCTAAACGTTACCATGGTAACCTCAGAAGCTAGACATTAATTCATCATGCTTTTTAACACTAAAAGAAAACATTTAAATAACAAAAAAGACCAGGAAATGCTCAGGGGGGACGATACTAACGATACAGTATACGAGTTAAACACATATAGGTTACTGGGGGGATGGTCCATTAAATTCACCAAACCTAAAGGAGTCTGGATCGGCGCCAGTGCTGTAACGTAGGACGCAGCTGAAGTTCCACATTACTTTTCTAGCGGTAAATTAATATGTGAAATGCACTTTTTTTTTTAAGCTTGATTCATCACTCCCGCTGTGCAAGGGAAATATAAGAATGGCGAATTACTGAGAAGGATTAATTAAACAAAATATGTCCATAGCAGAGGGGCTCAACTGCAGTCATCAAGACCCCCCAACAAGTCAGATGTGAGGAATATCCCTGCATCATAATCAGTGGAGCCACCTGTGTTGAAGCTGGGGTATCCTTAAAACCTGACCGGTTGGGGGTGGGGGGGGGGGCTGGAGTTGAATGCCACTTATTACACTACTGACCATGTCCAGACGAGATGCAAATTAATGTGGCAAAAAGTAATTTTTGTACAGACAAATTAGAGAACACTTTAACCTCCCCTTGTAGGTTTTAGTTATTGCTCCATTTTTGTGCATTCCAGCAGAACTATATATATATAGGGAACCTATAGGGAACCATGTTAAAAATGGTTTTTGAAGCAAAAAGTGGCACTGTGTGCTCATTTGCATGTCATTTCCCAGAATCCCTTGCTGCAGTGGAAGTGCTCTGTGCTGGGTGATAATGGGGAAAGGCGGGGTTGCAGACCTGCCTAAGACATGCAGATGAGCATACAGTTGTATTTACATTTGCATATTTGCTTTGCTGTGGAGGGTTTTTGTGACTTTTTTTTACTCACCATAACTTAACTCAGTATTATGGTTGGCCTATCCTTTAGCTCCTTTGCATAACCAGTTAATCAACCCCACACTGATGAGACCCATTAACCCGAGTTCACTTGTGTCAGTAATGACTCATAAAACGTATGCAACAGTTCGGGACACTTAGCAGTGGCCTAAACAGAGATCGAAATTTTATGAGTCATTACTGACACAAGTGAACTCTCTTCCCATGAGCGCTATAGGCCATGTCTGTACATACTGTGCTATATGTATGCACACACAGCTGTCTCTCACACATACTTATACTCCTTGTTTTTCCATCCCTATACACCAATAGGGACCACATAGTATCCACACACACTTTTAGTTGTGCTACTAACTCTCACATTTCCACACCCACCCACAACATTTATATCCACTCCCACTCCACACACACCTTTTGTAAAGCAATGTATATACTGTGGGCTCTCCATTTATTTTTATTCACACTGATACACATACACACTCTTTCATCACTTGCTTTCAGGAACCTTTTGACACCTCCAGCCATAAAACACATCCACACCGGGGGAAGGACCAGCACAGATAACATTCCAATAGACACTGTTTATAGTATAGCTTTTGCTTGCTTCATTCATTGTAACATCGCCGGAAGAAGAGATCAAAGTATCTCGAAAGCTCGCACAAATAAAAGCATTTCGTTAGCCACAGAACGGTATCATCTATTTATTTTTTTATTTTATATATATATATATATATATATATATATATATATATATATATAGTGGTTGACAAATCACCAAAAAATCTACTCGCCACACAAAAAAATCTACTCGCCACCTAGTACCAAACGTGTGCTGCTTGGGCCAATATTTACTCGCCCGGGGGTTAAATCCACTCGCCCGGGGCGAGCAAATGTATAGGTTTGTCGAACACTGTATATATATATATATATATATATATATATTATTACTGTGTGTTCATTTGCATGTCTTAGACAGGTCTGCAACCCCGTCTTTCACCATTATCGCCTAGAGTGTATGTATGTATGTATGTATGTATATATATATATATATATATATATATATATATATACACAAATACACACACACACATACACATACACACATCTAGACTATTAAACAAATGCTGCTGACAGATGTAATTCATGGTTTTAATAATAAGCTAAGTTTAACCTCCCAATTAGTGAGGTGATGAGAAGGCTCCTTTATTAAGCAGTGTCAGGCCTGACTTAAAGCATTTAAAATATATATTTGAATACACATTGCATTTCATGCAGCCATTAAACAACAGAAGTAACCAAAGAACAGGAGTTCAACTCGACAAATGTAGCTTGGGCCACATCTGTGTGCAACACAAAGGCCAGTTTGGGGCTATTTGTAAAGGGCATGTGAAAATATGGAGGGATTAAAAGGTGGGATCTGTCGCAACACGAACGCAGGAAACCAACATATTCTATTTAAATGCATCTCAGGGTATCACCATACACTCCTATTCAGCAACTTGCAGCCATTTTTTTGTCCCACAAACCTAAAGATAATCCAGCTTTAAAAATAAATGTCATTGTTTCTGTGTATATATTTTTACATTTTTACTGTCAAGTTACATACTGTAGTTGCATAGTTACAATGTTGCATAGTTGTATAGTTACATACAGTAGTTACATAGTTTCATACAGTAGTTGCATAGTTACAAAGTTGCATAGTTACAATGTTGCGTAGTTGTATAGTTACATACAGTAGTTACATAGTTACATACAGTAGTTATTCTGGAGCCAGAGGGTGTATGCTGGATATAAGTATGGCCAGATAGCCGAACTCATCCCTCTTTAAAAGCACCACAAGTCCTTTAGTATTTTCTTAGCTTTATTCAAGGAGTCACAGAAATTAAAGGTACGTGCAGATGTGGTAGTGTGGGTAGAGAGGGCTTCTCTAAATGGAGGTGCTTGTAGTAAAGAGAAGAAGGTCAAAATGAATAGCTTTGCCAGGGGAGGTAGGATAACTGTACTCACTCAGCCTGCATGGGTTGAAAGGGAAGTATGTCCCAATTGTCACACAGGAATAGCCTGAGGACCAAACTACCTGTGAATACAGACAGGGGAGTATAGAAATGTCCATTTTAACTTGGAGGACTAGAGATGTTGCCAGGGCAACCAGCTTCTAGCAGACTGGAGAGAGGAAAGTTTCATACTGTACATGTATCCAATTCCCACATGCACTGGGGGTTACAGATGCAGGGAAAGCATACAACCAAATATAAAGGGCTAGCAGTCAGAGCTGCAAAGGATGGGGGAGGAGGGGGGGGGGGGGCATGACATAAATGAACAATCCTGTTCCAGGACAATAGTTACAAAGTTACAAAGTTGCATAGTCACAAAGTTGCATAGTCACAAAGTTGCATAGTTGTATAGTTACATACTGTAGTTACAAAGTTGCATAGTTACATACAGTAGTTACAATGTTGCATAGTTGTATAGTTACATATAGTAGTTACAAAGATACATAGCTGCATAGTTTAAAAGTTGCATAGTTACAACGTTGCATAGTTGTAGTTACATACAGTAGTTACAAAGCTAATTAGCTGCAAAGTTGCATAGTTACGCTGCATAGTTGTATAGTTACATACAGTAGTTACATAGCTGCATACTTACAAGGTTGCATAGTTGCATAGTTGCATAGTTACAATATTGCATAGTTACAAGGTTGCATAGTGTCATACAGTAGTTACAAAGTTGCATAGTTACATAGCTGCATAGCCGCACAGTTGCATACAGTAGTTGCATAGTTACATACGGTAGTTACATAGTTGCATACAGTAGTTGCATAGTGGCATATTTACATACAGTAGTTGCATAGTTACAACGTTACATACAGTAGATACATAGTTGCATAGTTACATACAGTAGTTACATAGTTGCATAGTTACAAAGTTACATACAGTAGTTGCATAGTTACAAAGTTGTATAATTACATAGTTGCATAGTTACATACAGTAGTTAAATAGTTGCATAGTTAAAGTGGCATAGTTACATACAGTAGTTACATAGTTGCATAGTTACAATGTTACATACAGTAGTTGCATAGTTACATACAATAGTTGCATAGCTACATGCTGTAGTTACATACAGTAGTTGCGTAGTTACAGTAGTTACATGGTTGCATAGTTACATACAGTAGTTGCATAGTTGCATACAGTAGTTACATAGTTACATACAGTTGTTACATACAGTAGTTACATAGTTGCATAGTTACATACAGTAGTTGCATAGTAACATACAGTAGTTACATAGTTACATAGTTGCATAGTTACATACAGTAGTTAGATGGTTGCATAGTTACATACAGTAGTTTCATAGTTGCATAGTTACATACAGTAGTTACATAGTTGCATAGTTACATACAGTAGTTGCATAGTTACATACAGTAGTTGCATATTTGCATAGTTACATACAGTAGTTACATAGTTGCATAGTTGTATAGTTACATAGTTGCATAGTTACATACAGTAGTTGCATAGTTACATACAGTAGTTACATAGTTGCATATTTGCATAGTTACATACAGTAGTTACATAGTTGCATAGTTACATAGTTGCACAGTTACATACAGTAGTTACATAGTTGCATATTTGCATAGTTACATACAGTAGTTACATAGTTACATACAGTAGTTGCATAGTTACATACAGTAGTTACATACAGTTGTTACATAGTTACATACAGTAGTTGCATAGTTACATACAGTAGTTGCATAGTTACATATAGTAGTTACATACAGTTGTTACATAGTTACAAACAGTAGTTGCATAGTTACATAGCAGATGATGTTGAACAAAAAAGACATATTTCCATCCAGTGCAACCTTTGCTAAATTTAGACGACAGATCCTTCTCCTATATTTGTATTTACTGACATTGATTAAACATGAGCCACACCATACAATTATTTTCTTTTCTATGTTACGTTTGTACTCAAACTATCCAATTAAGTTAGGAAAACAATCCGGTTTACCCCAGGACATGTTGATAAACCCCTCTTGTTTGAGAGATAAAAGTCTATTACAGTTCTCTTTTATTCCATCGCCTGAGAACGCCAATTACGCCCCAAGCCCGCCACCATTTATACCTCTGCCCCATTAAATATTTTTAGTACACCAACCACTAATTTTTAGGAAAATATATAAATATGTATGGGTACATACGAGGGTTATAAAAGGTACCATTAGATTTTGTAGGTGCCGAGCTGCCATGGTAGAAAGATGCATTTTTGGCCTTTAAATACCTGCGGTTGCATCTTTTTTTTTTTTTTTCTTCGAGCAAAAGCCCAACGTTAAAAATATAAACATTATAATTTTTGTTACCTTGTAGGTGATCTCCGAGTCATTCTCAGACCACATCATAAAAAGTGGCACAGAATACCCAGGAATTGTGCAGCGAGCCCGCACTCACTGTGCTCACATATGCCTGGAAAAGGAGAATGTATAAGGGGTTCATTCTTTTCTGCCTGGGGGACAATTAAGGATTGTACCTTATTTTTTTTTTCCCCACTCACACGTAGCTTTGTGCCACAGTTTGGAGTTAGGAACTTGTTTCCAACCACAAAATATGTACTGTATAATGATGTCGAGTAGCTCTGAATACCCTTTGTCGCACAACACTACGCCTCCCTATGTATAATGGTGCTGAGTAGGTATGTGTATTATTCTTCAGCATTAGCCAGTCCTTCTGCAGTTCTAAAGTGAAACACTCTGGGAGGGGGGCAAGTCCTTGTCCCGGAGAGCTTACAATCTATGTCAGGGGGTGGCCAGCTCCAGATGTCAAGGGCAGCCTTCAACTGAGCCACTGATTGAGCCACCTGTGCTGAAGCAGGGATATCCTGAAAAGCTGGCCTGTTGGTGGCCCTTGAGGAGTGGAGTTGCCCACCTTTGGTGTATGCTGAAGCACTGGGGGGAGAGAGGGGGGTGGAGTTTAATCCCAGAGCTCAGCTACTTTCTTGGTTACAGACAGACTCCCGTTCTTCCTAATAATGGTAGTTATTAATAAAAATGGCCATGCTTTAAGTAAGTGTTACTGGTGGGAAAGGAGTTTGTCCCGCCTCTCGTCAATCTATTTCCCAATATCTAGTAATAATAACAGGGAGATTTGTTGTCGTTGCACTGATAAAGTAGATAGATAGAATCCCTGGCCCAGGGAGCAGACAATCTAATCCTGGTAGCCGAGGCACAGGGAGATAAAGGGTCAACTGGAAAAGCCAGCACTGGGCCCGTTCGCCTGCTTCAGCGACATCACGGTCAGCGCATAGTCGCACCTCATAAATACAAGCTCCCGAATGTATTTCTTTGGACTCCCGTCCAGCCAGGTGGAGGGTGGGGGGAGAATGGGGGGGCACCATCTGGGCCTTGTCTGCGAGAAGCGCTCTCGTGTCACACGTAGAAAACCACTCGGAGAACTTTATTTTAAAAACGCTTATGAAACATAAACAGAAAACGCAGCCGACAAGTGATGCGCGCGTCTGCTCTGTATTATTTAGGCCTCGCTGTCAGGAGAGCTGCCGGCGGCGAAATAATACATGCTATCCGCGCTTCGCCGGCATTTCCCTCGTGTTATCTCGCCGTCCCCAGCTCAGCTACACATCCTCAGATATAGAGACATTGACAGCAGATAAGGAGGACTCGGCCCACCCACACTGCCCACCTTCCGACCTCCGGGAAAGACCCACAACTCATTTCTGCCATATTTCAGGTCCCTGTGTGTAGGTGCGACCAGATTTTGAAAGGTCGAAACGTAAAAATGCATATTGTAATGATATTTGTGTAATAGCGTCCCCGTTTTATGCTGTATTATTGATTTATTTCACTTTCCGAACATAACACAAATTCTCTCTTCCCCTGTCTCTCTCTGCCCTCCCTCTCCACCCCTTTCTCTCCCCCCCTTTCTTTTGCTCACACTTCCCCCTTTCTCTCCCACCCCCCTTTCTTTCACTCACTCTACCCCTTTCTCTCTCCCTCCCTCCTTTCTCCCCCTCACTTTCTCTCTCCCTCCCTCCTTTCTTCCTCTCGCTTTCTCTCTCTCCCCCTCCCCCATTTCTTTCGCTCACACATTTTCCCCCATTATCTCCCTTACCCATCCATATGGGGATCAGCTAAAAAACGGAACATTTGAACGATTTTGAGAATGTTGTTGGGACACCGAGGTGCTGAATGGAAATCCGGGAGGTAGGCCCCCCCCCCCCTACCTGTGCTTCCAACCCAAGCAGGTTCGCCTTCCTGCGCCTGCGTTACTCCCCACCTCCCCTCTCTCCTTTGCTTGCTGGGGGTAAAACAGCAAATCATCTATTGGTTCACCTTCTAAGCGTTATATAAACCAATTTGTGGTTTTACATGCACTTTGTCAGTTATGCAGTCTTCTGTACTTTAACAAGGCCCGCTGACAGCTTTCCCGGAGGGCCCCAGGACTGAAGGGCGAGTTCATGAGGGAAGTAAGCATGAGCCTGGCAAAGGAGGGCCAGCCTTCCGAAAGTGGGGCGCAACTTCCACGCTTGGTCGGATGGGCCCCCCTCTGATTTTGTGTCCAGCTGACAGCGGTCCAGTTGTGTGCAGCTTTGACTTTAACACCCTTTCCCTTAGTGTGGCTGCAGTATAATTTAGTTTACTGTGATGTGCAGAAAAGCCCGGGCGCTACCTCAATTTGATTGACTAATGGGGTGATACAATTCTAGTGACAGAACAATACAACCTTAAAGGGTACTTTAAGGTCCCCTCTACTTCCGATTCTCTTCCCGCTGCTCAAACCCCAAAGAGGACCTATCCAGGATCCTTAGTGATATGATTTGTTTGTTTCCCTAATTTAGTTTACTCCCTGGTGAGCGCGTTAAACCCACCACAATGGGGGTCTCGCTTCTTCTGGGACTCTGAATGGGGGGTTGTTTGTCATTCAAGCGTTTTATTTCCTCTATCCCATCCCTGGCCTTATCAGATAGCCAACCAAGATAAGGGGGGGGAGAGAAGAGCGGGCTTTGCCTGTGCAAACTCTAGTTGAACACACAGTGACATCAGACAAAAGGGAGCAGACAGAGGAAATCCCGCCCTTCCCAAGTCTTAGCTCACCCTGTCTACAAACTAATGTAAAAAAAAAGTATTCAAAAATAATTGTTGGATTTAGAGGTACAAATAAAAAAAATCAAATCATCCAGATGTTGACCCTTTAAACATGGCACTGACATCAGGACCCACATTCTACAGGACTCTCCAAACTTGAGTGACCATACGCCCCGGTTTAGCCGGAACAGTCCCGTTTTTTCATTAAATGCCCTGGTGTCCCGACAATTTTTCCTGTTTGGATGGGAGGGGGGCAGGGGAGAATGGGGGAGAGTGTGTGAGTGAAAGAAAGGGGGGTAGGGGGGAAAAACACAGAGAAAGGTGGTGGAGAGAAAGGGGTGAGAGAGAGAGAGAGAGGTAAAGGGGAGAGGGAGGGGAGAGGGAGAGGAGGGGAGACGGAGAGGAGGGAGACGGAGAGGAGGGAGGGGAGAGGGAGGGAGGGGAGGAGGGAGGGGAGAGGGGGAGGAGGGAGGGGAGGGAGGGGAGAGGAGGGGAGAGAGGCAGAGTAGGGAGGAAGAGGGGAGAGAGGCAGAGTGGGGAGAGGGAGAAGGAGAGAGGCAGAGTTGGGAGAGGGAGTGGGAGAGAGGCAGAGTGCGGAGAATGTGTTCTGTTAGGAAACATGAAATAAATCAATAATATAGCAAAAATGGGAACGCTATTAGTCGAATACCATTATAATATTTTTTTTTTGTCATTTTTTAATGTGTCCCGGTTTTGTACTTTTGAAAATCTGGTCACCCTACTCCTAACGTCGTATTAGCTCTAAAACCACCCAGTCTGGGAACCCGGTTGTCAGCTCCCGGTTACACGGCACTTAGGGCAGAAACGGCAAAAGCCTGCCGGTGGTGTGGGGTTCAGGACAGACGTACGTCTGAAGCAGCTCTGGAAATTGCTTGCAACCCACAATGGATTTTTGCTGGGAACAGCACGACTTCTCAGTGATGTCAGAGGGTGTTTGTTTTCGGAGGGTGGGAGGGAGGAAAGTCAGACCTGATGTCTGTTTCACCTATTCTTTATTTGTACATGGCACTGACCGCTCTCTGCACACCATGACACACCCTGTAAGTTTAACCCAGGGGTGGCCAGCTCCAGTCCTCAAGGGCCACCAACTGGACGGGTTTTCAGCATATTCCTGCTTCAGCACAGGTCATAGACTGAATTAGTGGTATCAGGATATCCCTGCATCAGCACAAGTGGCTCAACCACTGGCTCAGTGTTTGACTGAGCCACTGATTGAGCCACCTGTGCGGAAGCAGGAATATACTGAAAACCTGTCCTGTTGGTGGCCCTTGAGGACTGGAGTTGGCCATGCCTGATCTAACCTATCAACTTTATTCATTAATAGGTTTAAAATCTAAAATAATGCCTAATAAAACATTTAAATAATGTGTGTGTGTGTGTGTGTGTGTGTATACACACACACACACACACACACCCACAATATACTGTATATATATTTTATATATGTAAAGAGCTGTGTACACTTACAATATGCTGTACAGACACACACAGATATATATATTTAAAAAAATGGCCATCTTGGTCCCTTACTTCTTTTAAAAAAAGGAAATACTAGTTCGTATGATGCATTTTATTAGGCCAACAAAAGTTAACAACGTACGAGCTTTTGAACCTCACAGGTTTTTTCTTCAGGTATATTCAGAGTTCTGTGAGGCTTGTAAACGTTTGTTGGTCTAATAAAAGGTATTATGATATATATATATATATTCTGAAGCCAGGGCACGTTGGTATGAATGGCTCCCGATAGCATTAACACAGTTCCCTTTTAAATCACTCCAAGTCCTGTAATATTTCCTCCACTTTATTGGGAAAAGGTAGCAGGGTACAGATGCTTGTGGATGGTGTGTATTGGTGATTATTAGTTAGGAACCGGTAAAAAGAGATGGCCTCACCAAGGGTTATAAACAGAGAAAGGTTCTTTACTCACTGTCTCCAGGGTTGAAAAGGAAGTGAGGTGCGGTGTGGGCAAAGGAAAAGTCTAGGGGCAGACCATGTCTGAACAAACAGGAGGGGGGGCAGACTAGCCCATTCTGGTGAGGATCTCAGAGACTGCTGTAGCAGCTCACTGATGTCATGCTCGCAGGCAAGGAGTGCAACATTGTTGCAAGCCACGCAGGCACAGTATGTGTCTGCAGACTCCATGCAGCTGGGAATAAACTCTGACAGGCAGAAACTGCAAAGGAGAGAGGGGGGTGAGTCAGAAATGTGGCTCTTGTTCCATAACACTCCCCGTCTGGTATCTGTAGATACCACTATATGGCAAGCTATGTGGAACATATGTGCAATACATACAACATAACAATATACTGCAAAGGTCCATATTTCCATAGCAATGTGATACCGGCTGGTACCACTGGCATCAAAGTCCTTTGGCCAGGCCTTCCAGTAAGGGAAGCCAGGTGGGTGCGCAGCTCTTGGTTAGCTTGACGCACCACAATGTCTCTTAAAAGTCCACGGCACTCTTGGTCGCGCAGGTATCTTTGGATACTATTGTCTCTATTGTCCTTAGTGTTTATTTGTAATTCCTTGCATGCTCCAACGAAATTGGTGCCACAATCGGAGCGTATTTGTTTAACTGGTCCTCTGATGGCAAAGAACCTTCTGAGAGCATTTATGAAGCTTGAAGCATCCATAGATTCTATAACCTCGATATGTATAGCTCGTGTGCTCATGCAGGTGAAGAGTACCGCCCATCGTTTGCTGTTTGCTAGCCCGCCTCTAGTTCTACATGAGATGATCATCCAGGGCCCAAATACATCGAGTCCTACATAGGTAAAGGGGGGTTCTGTATTAAGTCTGTCGATAGGTAGATCCGCCATCCTTTGGTCTTGGCTTTTGCCTCTCAGCATTCGGCACCTAACACATTTGTGGAGATTACTGGCCACGCACCTTTTTATGCCAACGACCCAAATGCCCGCCGCCCTAATGGCGCCTTCGGTGAAGTGTCGTCCCTGATGCATGACTTGTTCGTGGTAGTGGCGCACCAACAAAGTGGCGATGTGATGCCGGCCAGGGATGATAAGAGGGTTGCTTTCCTCCCTGCTCAGTTGGGACTTATTGAGGCGGCCTCCTACTCTCATGAGGCCGTCTTTGTCGATGAAGGGATTCAACTTCCAAAGTGGACTGTTTTTGTTAACACTCTTCTTTCCGCGAATGCATTTGATCTCTTCCGCATATGTTTCTCTTTGAACATGACTGAGAACAGTTTCCTTAGCCTTTGTAATTTCCTCTACGGTGCGCAGCTCTTTGCAGATGTGCCAGCCGTGGCAGCCGGTAGTTTTACCATCTGGTGTCTGGCGGAAGGAGGAGGCTATGTGCCCGAGACGGGCTACTGTTCGCAGAAGGGCCGTCCACTTTGAGAAGCGTTGGAATCGATGTGATCCGAATGCGTTTTTGTGCGATACATTGGTGAGTACCACGGATACTTGTAGGGGCCTTATCTCCGTATCCTTTTCGGGATCCACGAGTTCAAAATCGTCAACTGGGGTTGGTAGCGTTTCCGCAGGCTGCGCAAGAAACATTGGTCCTGTGAGCCACGACGTATTCTGCAGTTGAGATGCGGGTACTGATCTGGTGGCGTGATCTGCGGGATTTTGCTCTGTGGGCACGTGGTGCCATTGTTCTGGTTGGGTTGACTTCCTGATTCTTTCTACACGGTTAGCTACGTATACGTAGAATCTCCTTTTCTTATTGTAGATGTATCCCAGTACCACCTTGCTATCTGTGTAGAGTTTGACGGCATCTGGTTTGCTGTCCATCTCATTCTCGATAAGCTCCGCCAGTTCTACTGCTAGCACTGCACCACACAGCTCGAGTCTGGGTATAGTATGGTCAGGTTGTGGCGCCAGCTTAGCTTTGCCAAGGATGAACCTGATGTGGCAACTTCCATCCACGTCCGTGGTTTTTAGGTAGGCCACCGCTGCTATAGCTTTGGTGGAGGCATCTGAGAACACGCAAAGCTCTTTGCTGTGTGCGGCGGTGAGAGATATAGGTGAATAGGGGCGTGGGATTTGAAGTTGCTCGAGGGCCTTCAAGGAGTGTTTCCACGTTTCCCACTCTTTCCGTTTTTCTGGAGGTAGTGGGGTGTCCCATTCCTGTTTTTCGAAGGACATTTCTCTGAGGAGGGACTTCCCTTGTATAGTGACAGGAGCCACGAATCCTAGCGGGTCGTAGAGACTGTTAACGGTGGACAGGACTCCGCGACGTGTGAAGGGTTTTTCTTCGATGGCTACCTGGAACGTAAAGGTGTCTGTTTTAAGATTCCAGCTTATCCCCAGGCTCCGCTGTATGGGAGGCGTGTCGGTCCCCAGATCCAAATTCTTGAGATCTGGTGCTTGATCATCTGCGTGAAACGCCTTCATCACTGTGGCACTGTTGGAAGCTATTTTGTGCAACCTTAGGTTGGCCTTCGCTAACATCTTTTGTGTCCTCTTGAGTAGATCTACGGCTTCTTCTTCGGTGGGAACTGATTTTAATCCGTCGTCCACATAGAAGTCTCTTTCGACGAAGCTCCTGGCATCTTTCCCGAACTCTGCTTCTCCGTCTTGGGCCGTTCTTCTGAGGCCGTAGGCTGCCACTGCAGGTGATGGGCTGTTCCCGAAGACATGTACTTTCATGCGGTACTCCGTGATTTCTTTTTCTACGTCGTCATCTTGGTACCACAGGAATCTTAGGTAGTTACGGTTGTCTTCTCGCACAAGGAAGCAGTGGAACATCTGTTGAATGTCTGCGGTTACGGCGATAGGTTCCTTGCGGAAGCGGATCAGCACTCCCAGAAGACTGTTCGTCAGATCCGGCCCGGTGAGGAGAACATCGTTTAGGGAGACTCCCTGATGCTGAGCGCTGGAGTCGAATACCACTCGGATCTGGCCAGGTTTCTGGGGTGGTAGACGCCAAACGACGGGAGGTACCAGCATTCTTCGCCTTCTTTCATTGGGGGCGCCGACTCTGCATGGCCACTGTGGAAGATTTTTTGCATGAAGGCCACAAAGTGTTCCTTGGTCTCCGGTTTCCTTTGTAGGTTACGGCGGAGCGAAGCGAGCCTAGACATAGCATGGTCTCTGTTGTTTGGGAGGCGTCTTCTTGGCGAGCGGAAAGGTAGTGGGGCCACCCAACTGCCCAATTCGTCCTTGAAGAGCTCCTTATCCATTAACCTCAAGAATTCTTTGTCTTCCATTGATGGCGCCTGTTTGTCGTTGTCCTTTGTTGTCTGGAACACTGTACTCCCTAGGTCATTGGGGTATTTTCTTGCCACAGGCGCGTCTCCATAGTTCCTTTTGGTCTCGAGCTTCTCGTGGACCTGAAAGTGGTTCGGACAAGGTTTGAAGTGGGATATACGACCGTTCTCCAACAAGTTCGTTCGTAGGGCGCCTACGTTGTCGGGTCCTCGTATCCTGTCTATGCATACTTCTCCCACTACCACCCATCCTAGATCGAGCCTTTGAGCGCTTGGGCCGTTGTGGTCCCCATTTCGCTGTTCGCGGATCTTGTGTGCTCTCATGATGTCTCTGCCAAGTAGCAGCAGGATCTGGGCATCTTCGTCTAGTGGTGGGATATGATCGGCAATGGTTTTTAGATGGGGATGGTGTCGCGCCACGTCTGGCGTGGGGATCTCAGTCCTATCTTCCGCCATGTGATTGCACTCGATGAGTGTGGGAAGGGGCATGCTCACTTTACCGTCTATTGAGCATATGGTGTAGCCATTCACTCTTCTCCCTGTAGTCTCCATTCGCCCTGCGCACGTTCTGAGAGTGTAAGGAGAAGTACTGTCTTGTATGTTGAACATATCGAAGAATTCTGACCTGACCAGCGATCGGTTGCTCTGGTCGTCGATGATTGCATACATCCGTTTGGCTCTTTGGGGTTGTCCCTCTGGGTGCACTGCTACCAGATATATTTTAGAGCAAGATCTACCGTCGTTTCCTTCTCCGCATACTTCTGTGCATTTGGATGCTACTGACGTCGGGGGGGGGTGTGTCTCCCACTTCTTCCTCCCCGCCCTGCTTTGTCGGAGGGTTAGGGGCTTTGCTTGCTTTGGGCTTCATAGCTTCCGGGTGTAGAGCGGCTATGTGCCTGTCGCTATCACACTCTGTGCATTTCATAGCTTCTTTGCAGTCCTTGAATAAATGAGTTGTGGAAGCACAACATTTGAAACAGGCTCCCCATTCCCTGAGTAGGTTCTTTCGCTCCTCTATGGGTTTCATCCTGAATCCGAAGCACTTGTTAAGTGGATGTGGCTTTTTGTGGATAGGACATTCTTTGTTAAGGTCCCTTGGTTTTTTGTCCCTGTCGGCCGTCTGGCTGGGACTCGCGTGGGTCGTAGGGGGCACGTCCGTCCTGTGGACCGAGATTGGTGTTCTGGAGTCCTTGCACCTTGCTGTTGACCTTTCGTTCCTCGGGTGGCTGGCGCTGGATGTGGTTTGCGCCCCTAAGACGAAGCTGGGGTCGGTTCTTGTCTTTGCCGCTTCGCAGATGAAGCTCACGAAGAATGAGAATGGGGGGAAGACAACCTGCTTCTCCCTTTTGTATTTGGAACCTTGTGAAAGCCACCTTTCTTGGAGGTTGAAGGGTAGCTTCTCCAGGATGGGTCTCACTCCACGAGCTGAATCTAGGGCGTTGAGACCTATTAAGGAATGGTCTTTCCTTGCGAACTCCAGTTCTTGCAGCAGGTCTCCAAGATCTCGTAACTTCGAGTAGTCTTTACTCGTGATCTTGGGGAAGCTCTCGATTCTTTTGAAGAGTGAATCCTCGACTGCTTCAGGGCTGCCATAGGTCTCTTCTAGCCTTTCCCACACTAGGTCCAGACCTACTTGGGGTTGATGTGCGTTTGCCGTCCGAAGTCTCTGCGCTTGCTCCCTGGATACGTTCCCCAAGAACTTAACTAACAGGTTGAGCTCTTCCCTTGCTGAGAAGTCCAAGCTGTTGATTGCGTCTTTGAACGTGAACTTCCACGTCCGGTAGTTCTCAGGGCGGTCGTCGAAGCTGATGAGTCCTGCGTGCACCAAGTCGCGCCGGATCATGTACTTGGCTATGTCTGTCAGACCTGAGACGTCGGCGCGTTTGCCCCGTTCTGAGGTAGTTGCTGGGACGGTCTTTGCGGTCGCCTCTTCCTTGGCGTGGACGCGTGATGGCTGCTGGCCAGTGTGAGGGGCTGTTTTCTCCCGCGTGGGTGTACCTGGATTACGAGCCTGTTGTGGTGCATCCGTGTGCGCTCTGGCGTGTGGATCACTGTTGCGGCTGTGGCTATCCCAGGCAGCGTGTGCCATTGACGGAGCAGCATCTTCTCCTCGTGGTCCTAGCGAGTCTTCGGTATCTGTGGAGTCGCTCCATCCGTGTTGAGATGGTGCGCTGGTGTTTACGCTGAAGAGGCTCCTTACGTAGTCTTCAGTGCGTCGGGCCGGATCCTCTGAGGCAATCCGTCTGTACGGTTGCTCCCCGCCGTCCTGTTGCGCGGCTGCTTCTAGGACTTCGGCTTGGGCTATAGCGGCGGCGGCTTCCTTCTCTTGATTTAGTGCCTCTAGATCCGCATCCAATTCGGCCTTTTTACGCGCCGCGGCAGCGGCGGCATTTGCAGCGGCGGCGGTGGCATTCTGCTCCTCCTCTTCTATGCGCGCTCTTTCTGTCCTTACGGCTGCCTCTCTGCGACTATATTCAGCCCTGGCACGTGCGGCCTCTGCGGCGGCTCGTGCCTTGGTAGCGTTTGTGCTTGCACTGGACGCGTTAGACTGCGCTGATCTTGCTGACCTTGATGAGTGTCTGGATATGCTTGAGCGCTGCGATGCAGTTTCCAGCAAAAGGTCTTTTCTCTGGTCTTCGGCCTCAGTAATAGTGGTCTGCACGAAGCCGTCACGCTCCAGGTCAGTTGCCTCCTGCTGGTCGCGTTCGCTGAGGCTTTCCTCTGTGTTAATTCTTTTTAGGTAGGCGAGATATGTTTGTGACAGCATTTGGTAACGTTTGTGACTTGACCTCAATTGGGCTATAGCTTGCCTAATTTGTTTCTCCTGATCACTAGTGCTTGCAACGTTACATATTTCACGACCAGTGTCCTCCCAGGCCTTCTCTAACCTTTCGCGGTGTGCTTCAATGTCGCTCTCATATTTTTCGCGGGCCTTTTGTGTCAGTGTGACTGTCCGTTTAGGCCTTGCGCCTGCCTGCGCCTGTTGCAGATGCGCAGCGGTCTCTGTGTCTGAGAGATCGCTTTCCTGCGTGATGTCTGGTGAGGCTCTGAGTTCTGCCATGCTGTAGGTGTGTGTAGGCCTTTGCCAGTGCGTGTGGCGTGCGGTCTTTTACCTGTCAGCGATGGGCGTCTGTCTCAGATGATGCCGAGCGGTGTCCTGCAGCGTGCAGCGTTGGGGTAGCTGTACTTAGGCTAAGGCCCCGCTCCCAGAGTCAGCGCACCCGCACTGCTGACAGGCGGTGCGCTGAGATACACAGACCGCGATATGCGGTCTGTAGGGAGCGGGAGCGGGAGGTGGGCGGGTGGTGGGCGGTTTGACAGGGAGGGGGGGCGTGGCTTGAGCGGAGGGACCCGCTACTCTCCCCCCCCCTCCCTCCACGGACTCGGGCTGGAGCTGGAGCTTCGGTAAGTATTAAACACACACACACGCAGGCAATCACATACATACATACACACACACACACACACACAGGCAGGCACTCACGCACTCATACACACACACGCGCGCACACACAGGCAGGCAGGCACTCACGCACTCGGGCACACACATACACACACAGACAGGCACGCACACACACAGACACACACACAGAGAAAGGCACTCACCTGCTTTCACTCCTCCCCGCTCCCCGAAGCCTCTCCTCCTCCCGCAGCCTCCCCTCCCCATTGGCTCACAGCCACACACGTCACGCGTCAAAGCTAGAAAACACCATTCTCTGGTGTCTCCAGCGGCTGACGCGCGACAGCGTGTAGTCAGCTGTGCCGCCAGTGGGGACCGGGACCGGCTCGCGAGGATTCCCCTGCTGGTGGGGAACTCGCGACATTGCCGCCCGCGCCAACGAGCGCAGCGGGACCGAGGCCTTACAGATGTCCGTTGGCTCCTCACTGTGGGGCTGAGCAGCGGGTGGACTCAGACAGAGAAAAAGGCAATTAGGTATTGTGAGAGAAGCACTGTTAGTTGCAAGGCTGTGTGCAGTTTGCTGTATAAAGCTTGCTGCCCTGTCTGGCAGAGTGAAGCTGCTGCTTGTCCTGGGGTGCAGAGACTATTCTGTATAGCATAGAGTCTTTGAGTAGTAGCTGCTGTGTGATTCCTTTGTGTAGTATTAGCAAAGTAAGGCTGCTCACTGTCTTTGCATAAAGCTGTGGTAGTTTGCTGTGTAGAGGCTTGTGGCTCTGTGTAGCAACGTGCTTGTGCAATGTGGCGAGAGACTGCTGTTTATTTATTTGCTACGTAAGCTGCTCGCTTGTATCTTTAGCATAAAGGCTGTGGGTAGCAGCTCCTCTGTGTGTATTTCCCAAGGCACACGGTCCTCTTTTTACTATTCTGAAGCCAGGGCACGTTGGTATGAATGGCTCCCGATAGCATTAACACAGTTCCCTTTTAAATCACTCCAAGTCCTGTAATATTTCCTCCACTTTATTGGGAAAAGGTAGCAGGGTACAGATGCTTGTGGATGGTGTGTATTGGTGATTATTAGTTAGGAACCGGTAAAAAGAGATGGCCTCACCAAGGGTTATAAACAGAGAAAGGTTCTTTACTCACTGTCTCCAGGGTTGAAAAGGAAGTGAGGTGCGGTGTGGGCAAAGGAAAAGTCTAGGGGCAGACCATGTCTGAACAAACAGGAGGGGGGGCAGACTAGCCCATTCTGGTGAGGATCTCAGAGACTGCTGTAGCAGCTCACTGATGTCATGCTCGCAGGCAAGGAGTGCAACATTGTTGCAAGCCACGCAGGCACAGTATGTGTCTGCAGACTCCATGCAGCTGGGAATAAACTCTGACAGGCAGAAACTGCAAAGGAGAGAGGGGGGTGAGTCAGAAATGTGGCTCTTGTTCCATAACAATATATACTAGCTGAGAGACCCGGCGTTGCCCGGGATGTAAATGCGTAATAGGTTTTATTATTTATAAATTGTGGAACAATAGGTGACTGTTTGTTGTAAAGGTTGGATAATAATATTGAAAAGAAAGATGGAAGAAAATGTAATACGATGTTGTATAAAAATGGTTTATTGTAACCACACCACAGTACAATGTATATTTTGGTGCCATAAGTGATGTAAAAATGTGAGGCGTGTGTCCTGCTAGGGTGTGAGGCGGCGGGTGGCGCGTGAGTTGTGAGTGCTGTCTGCGAGTGGGGGTCCTGCTAGGGTGTGAGGCGGCGGGTGGTGTGTGCTGTCTGTGAGTGTGGGTCCTGCTAGGGTGTGAGGCGGCGGGTGGCGCGTGGGTTGTGAGTGCTGTGTGTGAGTGGGGGTCCTGCTAGGGTGTGAGGCGGCGGGTGGCGCGTGGGTTGTGAGTGCTGTCTGTGAGTGGGGGTCCTGCTAGGGTGTGAGGCGGTGGGTCAGTGATGTCGGTGCGTAGGGGCGGGGGGCAGCAGGTGTGTGTGGCGGCAGGTATGTGTCAAGTGTGGCGGGTGTCTGTTGAGTGCGTGCAGCGGCTGTGAGGCGGTGGGTGAAAGGCAGAGGCGGCCGGAGTAAGGGCGGGTGAAAGGGGGAGGTGGTGGGAAGGGGGGGAGGGGGGAGGTGGTGGGAAGGGGGGGGAGGTGGTGGGAAGGGGGGGGGAGGCGGTGGGAAGGGGGGGGGTGGCGGTGGGAAGGGGGGGGGGGAGGCGGTGGGAAGGGGGGGAGGCGGTGGGAAGGGGGGGGAGGCGGTGGGAAGGGAGGGGAGGCGGTGGGAAGGGGGGGGGGCGGTGGGAAGGGGGGGGCAGTGGGAAGGGGGGGGGGCAGTGGGAGGGGGGGGCAGTGGGAAGGGGGGGGGCAGTGGGAAGGGGGGGGGCAGTGGGAAGGGGGAAGTGGACAGGAGGGGGGCAGTGGACAGGAGGGGGGGCAGTGGACAGGAGGGGGGGGCAGTGGGGGGGGAAGGGGGGGGAAGGAGAGGGGTAGGGGGGGAAAGGGGGGGGTAGGGGGAGGGGGGGGGGAAGGGGGGGGGGAAGGGGGAGGCAGTGGGAAGGGGGGGAAGGGGGAGGCGGTGGGAAAGGGGGGGGGCGGTGGGAAGGGGGGGGGAGGTGGTGGGAAGGGGGGGGGGTGGCGGGGGGAGGCGGTGGGAAGGGGGGGAGGCGGTGGGAAGGGGGGGGCGGTGGGAAGGGGGGGGCGGTGGAAGGGGGGGGGGCGGTGGGAAGGGGGGGGGCGGTGGGAAGGGGGGGGCAGTGGGAAGGGGGGGGCAGTGGGAAGGGGGGGGGCAGTGGGAAGGGGGGGGCAGTGGGAAGGGGGCAGTGGGAAGGGGGCAGTGGGAAGGGGGCAGTGGACAGGAGGGGGGCAGTGGACAGGAGGGGGGGCAGTGGACAGGAGGGGGGGCAGTGGACAGGAGGGGGGGGGCGGGGCAGTGGACAGGAGGGGGGGCGGGGGAAAGTGGACAGTAGGGGGGGGCGGGGGGCAGTGGACAGGAGGGGGGGGCGGGGGGCAGTGTACAGGAGGGGGGGGCGGGGGCAGTGGACAGGAGGGGGGGCGGGGGAAAGTGGACAGGAGGGGGGGGCGGGGGACAGTGGACAGGAGGGGGGGGCGGGGGACAGTGGACAGGAGGGGGGGACACAGTGGACAGGAGGGGGGGACACAGTGGACAGGAGGGGGACACAGTGGACAGGAGGGGGGACGACAGTGGACAGGAGGGGGGACGACAGTGGACAGGAGGGGGGACGACAGTGGACAGGAGGGGGGGGGGAC
This sequence comes from Ascaphus truei, assembly GCF_040206685.1. Lineage (NCBI taxonomy): Eukaryota > Metazoa > Chordata > Amphibia > Anura > Ascaphidae > Ascaphus > Ascaphus truei. Next base: position 57,969 of record NW_027454808.1, read on the forward strand.
AGGGGGACAGGAGGGGGGGGGACAGGGGACAGGAGGTGGGGGGACAGTGGACAGGAGGTGGGGGGGCAGTGGACAGGAGTGGGGGGGCAGTGGACAGGAGGGGGGGGGCAGTGGACAGGAGGTGGGGGGGCAGTGGACAGGAGGTGGGGGGGCAGTGGACAGGAGGGGGGGGCAGTGGACAGGAGGGGGGGGGCAGTGGACAGGAGGGGGGGGGGCAGTGGACAGGAGGGGGGGGCAGTGGACAGGAGGGGGGGGCAGTGGACAGGAGGGGGGGGCAGTGGACAGGAGGGGGGGGGCAGTGGACAGGAGGGGGGGGCAGTGGACAGGAGAGGGGGGCAGTGGACAGGAGAGGGGGGCAGTGGACAGAGAGGGGGGCAGTGGACAGGAGAGGGGGGGCAGTGGACAGGAGAGGGGGGCAGTGGACAGGAGGAGGGGCTGTGGACAGGAGGGGGGGGCAGTGGACAGGAGGGGGGGGCAGTGGACAGGAGGGGGGGGGGCAGTGGACAGGAGAGGGGGGGCAGTGGACAGGAGAGGGGGCAGTGGACAGGAGGAGGGGCTGTGGACAGGAGGGGGGGCAGTGGACAGGAGGGGGGGCAGTGGACAGGAGGGGGGGGCAGTGGACAGGAGGGGGGGCAGTGGACAGGAGGGGGGGGGCAGTGGACAGGAGGGGGGGCAGTGGACAGGAGGGGGGGCAGTGGACAGGAGAGGGGGGGCAGTGGACAGGAGAGGGGGGGCAGTGGACAGGAGAGGGGGGCAGTGGACAGGAGAGGGGGGGCAGTGGACAGGAGAGGGGGGCAGTGGACAGGAGAGGGGGGCAGTGGACAGGAGAGGGGAGGGGGGCAGTGGACAGGAGGGGGGGCAGTGGACAGGAGGGGGGGCAGTGTACAGGATGGGGGGCAGTGTCACACACACACACACACACACACACTCACACACACACACACACTCACGTGTCTCAGTCCCGTGATGCGCCCTTTCTCAGTTCCGTGCGGCGCCGCAGGTGGGGGAGC
>NW_027454809.1:0-58945 GCF_040206685.1 Ascaphus truei
GAGTCCCCCCCACCTGCTCCCTCGCACCGAGTCCCCCAACCTGCTCCCTCGCACAGAGTCCCCCCCTACTCCCTCGCACAGAGTCCCGTCCCCCCTGCTCCCTCGCACAGAGTCCACCCCCTGCTCCCTCGCAAAGAATCCCCCCCTGCTCCCTCGCAGTCCCCCCCCTGCTCCCTCGCACAGAGTCCCCCCCCTGCTCCCTCGCACAGAGTCCCCCCCTGCTCCCTCGCACAGAGTCCCCCCTTGCTCAGAGTCCCCCCCTGCTCCCTCGCACAGAGTCCCCCCCTGCTCCCTCGCACAGAGTCCCCCCCCCTGGTCCCTCGCACAGAGTCCCCCCCTGGTCCCTCGCACAGAGTCCCCCCCTACTCCCTCGCACAGAGTCCCGTCCCCCCTGCTCCCTCGCACAGAGTCCACCCCCTGCTCCCTCGCAAAGAATCCCCCCCCTGCTCCCTCGCAGTCCCCCCCCTGCTCCCTCGCACAGAGTCCCCCCCCTGCTCCCTCGCACAGAGTCCCCCCCTGCTCCCTCGCACAGAGTCCCCCCTTGCTCAGAGTCCCCCCCTGCTCCCTCGCACAGAGTCCCCCCCCCTGCTCCCTCGCACAGAGTCCCCCCCCTGCTCCCTCGCACAGAGTCCCCCCCCTGCTCCCTCGCACAGAGTCCCCCCCTGCTCCCTCGCACAGAGTCTCCCCCCTGCTCCCTCGCACAGAGTCCCCCCCCTGCTCCCTTGCACAGAGTCCCCCCCAGCTTCCTCGCACAGAGTCCCCCCCCTGCTCCCTCGCACAGAGTCCCCCCCTGCTCCCTCGCACAGTCCCCCCCTGCTCCCTCACACAGTCCCCCCCGCTCCTTCGCACAGTCCCACCCCCTGCTCCCTCGCAAGTCGCACAGAGTCCCCCCCCTGCTCCGGTCCCCCCCTGCTCCCTCGCACAGAGTATACCCCCCCTGCTCCTGTCCACCCCTGCTCCCTCGCACAGAGTCCCCCCTTGCTCCCTCGCACAGACTCCCCCCCCTGCTCCCTCGCGCAGAGTCTTCCCCCCTGCTCCCTCGCGCAGAGTCTTCCCCCCCTACTCCGGTCCCCCCCCTGCTCCCTCGCACAGTCCCCCCCCTGCTCCCTCACACAGTCCCCCCCCACTCCTTCGCACAGTCCCCCCCCATCTCCATCGCAAGTCGCACAGAGTCCCCCCCCCTGCTCCGGCCCCCCCCTGCTCCTCGCACAGAGTATCCCCCCCGCTCCTGTCCACCCCTGCTCCCTCGCACAGAGTCCCCCCTTGCTCCCTCGCACAGACTCCCCCCCCTGCTCCCTCGCGCAGAGTCTTCCCCCCCTGCTCCCTCGCGCAGAGTCTTCTCCCCCCTACTCCAGTCCCCCCCTGCTCCCTCGCACATATTCCCCCCCCTGCTCCCTCGCACAAGAGTCCGCCCCCTGCTCTCTCGCAAAAAATCCCCCCCAATGCTCCCTCGCACAGTCCCCCCCTGCTTCCTCGCACAGAGTCCCCCCCCCTGCTCCCTCGCACAGAGTCCCCCCCCTGCTCCCTCGCACAGAGTCCCCCCCCTGCTCCCTCGCACAGAGTCCCCCCCCTGCTCCCTCGCACAGTCCCCCCCCTGCTCCCTCGAGTCCCCCCTCTGCTCCCTCGCACAGTCCCCCCACCTGCTCCCTCGCACAGAGTCTCCCCCCTGCTTCCCTCGCACAGAGTCTCCCCCCTGCTCCCTCGCACAGAGTCCCCCCCTGCTCCCTCGCACAGTCCCCCCCATGCTCCCTCGAGTCCCCCCCCTGCTCCCTCGCACAGAGACCCCCCCCTGCTCCCTCGCACAGTCCCCCCCTGCTCCCTCACACAGTCCCCCCCCGCTCCTTCGCACAGTCCCCCCCCTGCTCTCTCGCAAGTCGCACAGAGTCCCCCCCCCCTGCTCCGGTCCCCCCTGCTCCCTCGCACAGAGTCCCCCCCCTGCTCCGGTCCCCCTCTGCTCCCTCGCACCGAGTCCCCCCCCACCTGCTCCCTCGCACCGAGTCCCCCCCACCTGCTCCCTCACACCGGGTCCCCCCACCTGCTCCCTCGCACCGAGTCCCCCCCACCTGCTCCCTCGCACAGAGTCCCCCCCCACCTGCTCCCTCGTACAGAGTCCCCCCCCCACCTGTCCCTCACACCGAGTCCCCCCCACCTGCATCCTCGCACTGAGTCCCCCCCACCTGCATCCTCGCACCGAGTCCCCCCCACCTGCTCCCTCGCACCGAGTCCCCCCCACCTGCTCCCTCGCACCGAGTCCCCCCCACCTGCTCCCTCACGCAGAGTCCCCCCCACCTGCTCCCTCACGCAGAGTCCCCCCACCTGCTCCCTCGCACCGAGTCCCCCCCACCTGCTCCCTCGCACCGAGTCCCCCCCACCTGCTCCCTCGCACCGAGTCCCCCCCCCACCTGCTCCCTCACACAGAGTCCCCCCCACCTGCTCTCTCGCACCGAGTCCCCCCCTTGCTCTCTCGCACAGAGTCCCCCCCCTGCTCCCTCACACAGAGTCCCCCCAACCTGCTCCCTCGCACAGAGCCCCCCCCTCCGCTCCCTCGCACAGAGTCCCCCCCCCCTGCTCCCTCGCAGTCCCCCCCCTGCTCCCTCACACAGACCCCCCCTGCTCCCTCGCACAGAGTCCCCCCCCCCTGGTCCCTCGCACAGAGTCCCCCCCTGGTCCCTCGCATAGAGTCCCCCCCTGCTCCCTCTCACAGAGTCCCGTCCCCCCTCCTCCCTCGCACAAAGTCCGCCCCCCTGCTCCCTCGCAAAGAATCCCCCCCCTGCTCCCTCGCAGTCCCCCCCCCCTGCTCCCTCGCACAGAGTCCCCCCCCTGCTCCCTCGCACAGAGTCCCCCCCCTGCTCCCTCGCACAGAGTCCCCCCCCTGCTCCCTCGCACAGAGTCCCCCCCTGCTCCCTCGCACAGAGTCCCCCCCCTGCTCCCTCGCACAGAGTCCCCCCCCTGCTCCCTCGCACAGAGTCCCCCCCCTGCTCCCTCGCACAGAGTCCCCCCCCTGCTCCCTCGCACAGAGTCCCCCCCCTGCTCCCTCGCACAGAGTCCCCCCCCTGCTCCCTCGCACAGAGTCCCCCCCCTGCTCCCTCGCACAGAGTCCCCCCCCTGCTCCCTCGCACAGAGTCCCCCCCCCTGCTCCCTCGCACAGAGTCCCCCCCTGCTCCCTCGCACAGAGTCCCCCCCCTGCTCCCTCGCACATAGTCCCCCCCCTGCTCCCTCGCACAGAGTCCCCCCCTGCTCCCTCGCACAGAGTCCCCCCCTGCTCCCTCGCACAGAGTCCCCCCCCTGCTCCCTCGCACAGAGTCCCCCCCCCTGCTCCCTCGCACAGAGTCCCCCCCCTGCTCCCTCGCACAGAGTCCCCCCCCTGCTCCCTCGCACAGAGTCCCCCCCCTGCTCCCTCGCACAGAGTCCCCCCCCCTGCTCCCTCGCACAGAGTCCCCCCCCTGCTCCCTCGCACAGAGTCCCCCCCCTGCTCCCTCGCACAGAGTCCCCCCCCTGCTCCCTCGCACAGAGTCCCCCCCCTGCTCCCTCGCACAGAGTCCCCCCCCTGCTCCCTCGCACAGAGTCCCCCCCCCTGCTCCCTCGCACAGAGTCCCCCCCCTGCTCCCTCGCACAGAGCCCCCCCCCTGCTCCCTCGCACAGAGTCCCCCCCCTGCTCCCTCGCACAGAGTCCCCCCCCCTGCTCCCTCACACAGTCCCCCCCTGCTCCCTCGCAGTCCCCCCCTGCTCCCTCGAACAGAGTCCCCACCCCTGCACCCTCGCACAGTCCCCCCCCCCTGCTCCCTCACACAGTCCCCCCCCCGCTCCTTCGCACAGTCCCCCCCCCTGCTCCCTCGCAAGTCGCACAGAGTCCCCCCCCCTGCTCCGGTCCCCCCCTGCTCCCTCGCACAGAGTATCCCCCCCCCTGCTCCTGTCCACCCCTGCTCCCTCGCACAGAGTACCCCCTTGCTCCCTCGCACAGACTCCTCCCCCCTGCTCCCTCGCACAGAGTCCCCCCCTCCGCTCCCTCGCACAGAGTCCCCCCCCTGCTCCCTCGCACAGAGTCCCCCCCTGCTCCCTCGCACAGAGTCCCCCCCCTGCTCCCTCGCACAGAGTCCCCCCCCTGCTCCCTCGCACAGAGTCCCCCCCCTGCTCCCTCGCACAGAGTCCCCCCCCTGCTCCCTCGCACAGAGTCCCCCCCCTGCTCCCTCGCACAGAGTCCCCCCCCTGCTCCCTCGCACAGAGTCCCCCCCCTGCTCCCTCGCACAGAGTCCCCCCCCTGCTCCCTCGCACAGAGTCCCCCCCCCTGCTCCCTCGCACAGAGTCCCCCCCCTGCTCCCTCGCACAGAGTCCCCCCCTGCTCCCTCGCACAGAGTCCCCCCCCTGCTCCCTCGCACAGAGTCCCCCCCCTGCTCCCTCGCACAGAGTCCCCCCCTGCTCCCTCGCACAGAGTCCCCCCCCCTGCTCCCTCGCACAGAGTCCCCCCCCCTGCTCCCTCACACAGTCCCCCCCTGCTCCCTCGCAGTCCCCCCCCTGCTCCCTCGAACAGAGTCCCCACCCCTGCACCCTCGCACAGTCCCCCCCCCTGCTCCCTCACACAGTCCCCCCCGCTCCTTCGCACAGTCCCCCCCCTGCTCCCTCGCAAGTCGCACAGAGTCCCCCCCCTGCTCCGGTCCCCCCCTGCTCCCTCGCACAGAGTATCCCCCCCTGCTCCTGTCCACCCCTGCTCCCTCGCACAGAGTACCCCCTTGCTCCCTCGCACAGACTCCTCCCCCTGCTCCCTCGCGCAGAGTCTTCCCCCCCTGCTCCCTCGCGCAAAGTCTTCTCCCCCCTACTCCAGTCCCCCCCCTGCTCCCTCGCACATAGTCCCCCCCTGCTCCCTCGCACAGAGTCCGCCCCCTGCTTCCTCGCAAAAAATCCCCCCCCCTGCTCCCTCGCACAGTCCCCCCTGCTCCCTCGCACAGAGTCCCCCCCCTGCTCCCTCGCACAGAGTCCCCCCCCTGCTCCCTCGCACAGAGTCCCCCCCTGCTCCCTCGCACAGAGTCCCCCCCCTGCTCCCTCGCACAGAGTCCCCCCCCCTGCTCCCTCGCACAGAGTCCCCCCCCTGCTCCCTCGCACAGAGTCCCCTCTGCTCCCTCGCACAGAGTCCCCCCCTGCTCCCTCGCACAGAGTCCCCCCCTGCTCCCTCGCACATAGTCCCCCCCCTGCTCCCTCGCACAGAGTCCCCCCCTGCTCCCTCGCACAGAGTCCCCCCCTGCTCCCTCGCACAGAGTCCCCCCCTGCTCCCTCGCACAGAGTCCCCCCCCTGCTCCCTCGCACAGAGTCCCCCCCTGCTCCCTCGCACAGAGTCCCCCCCTGCTCCCTCGCACAGAGTCCCCCCCCTGCTCCCTCGCACAGAGTCCCCCCCCTGCTCCCTCGCACAGAGTCCCCCCCCTGCTCCCTCGCACAGAGTCCCCCCCCTGCTCCCTCGCACAGAGTCCCCCCCCTGCTCCCTCGCACAGAGTCCCCCCCCTGCTCCCTCGCACAGAGTCCCCCCCTGCTCCCTCGCACAGAGTCCCCCCCCCCTGCTCCCTCGCACAGAGTCCCCCCCCTGCTCCCTCGCACAGAGTCCCCCCCCTGCTCCCTCGCACAGAGTCCCCCCCCTGCTCCCTCGCACAGAGTCCCCCCCCTGCTCCCTCGCACAGAGTCCCCCCCCTGCTCCCTCGCACAGAGTCCCCCCCCTGCTCCCTCGCACAGAGTCCCCCCCCTGCTCCCTCGCACAGAGTCCCCCCCCTGCTCCCTCGCACAGAGTCCCCCCTCTGCTCCCTCGCACAGAGTCCCCCCCCCTGCTCCCTCACACAGTCCCCCCCTGCTCCCTCGCAGTCCCCCCCCTGCTCCCTCGAACAGAGTCCCCACCCCTGCACCCTCGCACAGTCCCCCCCCCTGCTCCCTCACACAGTCCCCCCCCGCTCCTTCGCACAGTCCCCCCCCTGCTCCCTCGCAAGTCGCACAGAGTCCCCCCCCCTGCTCCGGTCCCCCCCTGCTCCCTCGCACAGAGTATCCCCCCCCCTGCTCCTGTCCACCCCTGCTCCCTCGCACAGAGTACCCCCTTGCTCCCTCGCACAGACTCCTCCCCCTGCTCCCTCGCACAGAGTCCCCCCCTCCGCTCCCTCGCACAGAGTCCCCCCCCTGCTCCCTCGCACAGAGTCCCCCCCTGCTCCCTCGCACAGAGTCCCCCCCCTGCTCCCTCGCACAGAGTCCCCCCCCTGCTCCCTCGCACAGAGTCCCCCCCCTGCTCCCTCGCACAGAGTCCCCCCCCTGCTCCCTCGCACAGAGTCCCCCCCCTGCTCCCTCGCACAGAGTCCCCCCCCTGCTCCCTCGCACAGAGTCCCCCCCCTGCTCCCTCGCACAGAGTCCCCCCCCTGCTCCCTCGCACAGAGTCCCCCCCCCTGCTCCCTCGCACAGAGTCCCCCCCCTGCTCCCTCGCACAGAGTCCCCCCCCTGCTCCCTCGCACAGAGTCCCCCCCTGCTCCCTCGCACAGAGTCCCCCCCCTGCTCCCTCGCACAGAGTCCCCCCCCTGCTCCCTCGCACAGAGTCCCCCCCCTGCTCCCTCGCACAGAGTCCCCCCCTGCTCCCTCGCACAGAGTCCCCCCCCCTGCTCCCTCACACAGTCCCCCCCTGCTCCCTCGCAGTCCCCCCCCTGCTCCCTCGAACAGAGTCCCCACCCCTGCACCCTCGCACAGTCCCCCCCCCTGCTCCCTCACACAGTCCCCCCCGCTCCTTCGCACAGTCCCCCCCCCTGCTCCCTCGCAAGTCGCACAGAGTCCCCCCCCTGCTCCGGTCCCCCCCTGCTCCCTCGCACAGAGTATCCCCCCCCTGCTCCTGTCCACCCCTGCTCCCTCGCACAGAGTACCCCCTTGCTCCCTCGCACAGACTCCTCCCCCTGCTCCCTCGCGCAGAGTCTTCCCCCCCTGCTCCCTCGCGCAAAGTCTTCTCCCCCCTACTCCAGTCCCCCCCCCTGCTCCCTCGCACATAGTCCCCCCCCTGCTACCTCGCACAGAGTCCGCCCCCTGCTTCCTCGCAAAAAATCCCCCCCCCTGCTCCCTCGCACAGTCCCCCCTGCTCCCTCGCCCAGAGTCCCCCCCCTGCTCCCTCGCACAGAGTCCCCCCCCCTGCTCCCTCGCACAGAGTCCCCCGCCTGCTCCCTCGCACAGTTCCCCCCCTGCTCCCTCGAGTCCCCCCCCCTGCTCCCTCGCACAGAGTCCCCCCCTGCTCCCTCGCACAGTCCCCTCCCCTGCTCCCTCACACAGTCCCCCCCCCGCTCCTTCGCACAGTCCCCACCTGCTCTCTCGCAAGTCACACAGAGTCCCCCCCCCCCTGCTCCGGTCCCCCCCTGCTCCCTCGCACAGAGTCCCCCCCCCCCTGCTCCGGTCCCCCTCTGCTCCCTCGCACCGAGTCCCCCCCCACCTGCTCCCTCGCACCGAGTCCCCCCCCCACCTGCTCCCTCGCACCGAGTTCCCCCCACCTGGTCTCTCGCACCGAGTCCCCAACACCTGCTCCCTCACACCGAGTCCCCCCCACCTGCTCCCTCGCACCGGGTCCCCCCACCTGCTCCCTCGCACCGAGTCCCCCCCCACCTGCTCCCTCGCACCGAGTCCCCCCCCACCTGCTCCCTCGCACCGAGTTCCCCCCACCTGGTCTCTCGCACCGAGTCCCCCCCACCTGCTCCCTCACACCGAGTCCCCCCCACTTGCTCCCTCACACCGAGTCCCCCCCACCTGCTCCCTCGCACCGGGTCCCCCCACCTGCTCCCTTGCACCGAGTCCCCCCCACCTGCTCCCTCGCACAGAGTCCCCCCCCACCTGCTCCCTCGTACAGAGTCCCCCCCCACCTGCTCCCTCACACCGAGTCCCCCCCACCTGCATCCTCGCACTGAGTCCCCCCCACCTGCTCCCTCGCACCGAGTCCCCCCCACCTGCTCCCTCATACAGAGTCCCCCCCACCTGCTCCCTCGCACCGAGTCCCCCCCACCTGCTCCCTCGCACCGAGTCCCCCAACCTGCTCCCTCGCACCGAGTCCCCCCCCACCTGCTCCCTCGCACCGAGTCCCCCCCCCTGCTCTCTCGGACAGAGTCCCCCCCTCCGCTCCCTCGCACAGAGTCCCCCCCCTGCTCCCTCGCAGTCCCCCCCCCTGCTCCCTCACACAGACCCCCCCTGCTCCCTCGCACAGAGTCCCCCCCCCTGGTCCCTCGCACAGAGTCCCCCCCTGGTCCCTCGCACAGAGTCCCCCCCTACTCCCTCGCACAGAGTCCCGTCCCCCCTGCTCCCTCGCACAGAGTCCACCCCCTGCTCCCTCGCAAAGAATCCCCCCCCTGCTCCCTCGCAGTCCCCCCCCTGCTCCCTCGCACAGAGTCCCCCCCCTGCTCCCTCGCACAGAGTCCCCCCCTGCTCCCTCGCACAGAGTCCCCCCTTGCTCAGAGTCCCCCCCCTGCTCCCTCGCACAGAGTCCCCCCCCTGCTCCCTCGCACAGAGTCCCCCCCCTGCTCCCTCGCACAGAGTCCCCCCCCTGCTCCCTCGCACAGAGTCCCCCCCTGCTCCCTCGCACAGAGTCTCCCCCTGCTCCCTCGCACAGAGTCCCCCCCCTGCTCCCTTGCACAGAGTCCCCCCCAGCTTCCTCGCACAGAGTCCCCCCCCTGCTCCCTCGCACAGAGTCCCCCCCTGCTCCCTCGCACAGTCCCCCCCCTGCTCCCTCGCACAGAGTCCCCACCCCTGCACCCTCGCACAGTTCCCCCCCCTGCTCCCTCACACAGTCCCCCCCGCTCCTTCGCACAGTCCCACCCCCTGCTCCCTCGCAAGTCGCACAGAGTCCCCCCCCTGCTCCGGTCCCCCCCTGCTCCCTCGCACAGAGTATCCCCCCCCTGCTCCTGTCCACCCCTGCTCCCTCGCACAGAGTCCCCCCTTGCTCCCTCGCACAGACTCCCCCCCCCTGCTCCCTCGCGCAGAGTCTTCCCCCCTGCTCCCTCGCGCAGAGTCTTCCCCCCCTACTCCGGTCCCCCCCTGCTCCCTCGCACAGTCCCCCCCCCTGCTCCCTCACACAGTCCCCCCCCGCTCCTTCGCACAGTCCCCCCCCATCTCCATCGCAAGTCGCACAGAGTCCCCCCCCCTGCTCCGGTCCCCCCCTGCTCCCTCGCACAGAGTATCCCCCCCGCTCCTGTCCACCCCTGCTCCCTCGCACAGAGTCCCCCCTTGCTCCCTCGCACAGACTCCCCCCCCTGCTCCCTCGCGCAGAGTCTTCCCCCCCTGCTCCCTCGCGCAGAGTCTTCTCCCCCCTAATCCAGTCCCCCCCTGCTCCCTCGCACATATTCCCCCCCCTGCTCCCTCGCACAGAGTCCGCCCCCTGCTCTCTCGCAAAAAATCCCCCCCAATGCTCCCTCGCACAGTCCCCCCCCTGCTTCCTCGCACAGAGTCCCCCCCCCCTGCTCCCTCGCACAGAGTCCCCCCCCTGCTCCCTCGCACAGAGTCCCCCCCCTGCTCCCTCGCACAGAGTCCCCCCCCTGCTCCCTCGCACAGTCCCCCCCCTGCTCCCTCGAATCCCCCCTCTGCTCCCTCGCACAGTCCCCCCACCTGCTCCCTCGCACAGAGTCTCCCCCCTGCTTCCCTCGCACAGAGTCTCCCCCCTGCTCCCTCGCACAGAGTCCCCCCCTGCTCCCTCGCACAGTCCCCCCCATGCTCCCTCGAGTCCCCCCCTGCTCCCTCGCACAGAGACCCCCCCCTGCTCCCTCGCACAGTCCCCCCCTGCTCCCTCACACTGTCCCCCCCCGCTCCTTCGCACAGTCCCCCCCCTGCTCTCTCGCAAGTCGCACAGAGTCCCCCCCCCCCTGCTCCGGTCCCCCCCTGCTCCCTCGCACAGAGTCCCCCCCCCTGCTCCGGTCCCCCTCTGCTCCCTCGCACCGAGTCCCCCCCCACCTGCTCCCTCGCACCGAGTCCCCCCCACCTGCTCCCTCGCACCGGGTCCCCCCACCTGCTCCCTCGCACCGAGTCCCCCCCACCTGCTCCCTCGCACAGAGTCCCCCCCCACCTGCTCCCTCGTACAGAGTCCCCCCCCCACCTGCTCCCTCACACCGAGTCCCCCCCACCTGCATCCTCGCACTGAGTCCCCCCCACCTGCATCCTCGCACCGAGTCCCCCCCACCTGCTCCCTCGCACCGAGTCCCCCCCACCTGCTCCCTCGCACCGAGTCCCCCCCACCTGCTCCCTCACGCAGAGTCCCCCCCACCTGCTCCCTCACGCAGAGTCCCCCCCACCTGCTCCCTCGCACCGAGTCCCCCCCACCTGCTCCCTCGCACCGAGTCCCCCCCACCTGCTCCCTCGCACCGAGTCCCCCCCCCACCTGCTCCCTCACACAGAGTCCCCCCCACCTGCTCTCTCGCACCGAGTCCCCCCTTGCTCTCTCGCACAGAGTCCCCTCCTGCTCCCTCACACAGAGTCCCCCCAACCTGCTCCCTCGCACAGAGCCCCCCCCTCCGCTCCCTCGCACAGAGTCCCCCCCCCTGCTCTCTCGCAGTCCCCCCCCTGCTCCCTCACACAGACCCCCCCTGCTCCCTCGCACAGAGTCCCCCCCCCCTGGTCCCTCGCACAGAGTCCCCCCCTGGTCCCTCGCACAGAGTCCCCCCCTTCTCCCTCGCACAGAGTCCCGTCCCCCCTTCTCCCTCGCACAAAGTCCGCCCCCTGCTCCCTCGCAAAGAATCCCCCCCCCTGCTCCCTCGCAGTCCCCCCCCCCTGCTCCCTCGCACAGAGTCCCCCCCCTGCTCCCTCGCACAGAGTCCCCCCCCTGCTCCCTCGCACAGAGTCCCCCCCCTGCTCCCTCGCACAGAGTCCCCCCCCTGCTCCCTCGCACAGAGTCCCCCCCTGCTCCCTCGCACAGAGTCCCCCCCTGCTCCCTCGCACAGAGTCCCCCCCTGCTCCCTCGCACAGAGTCCCCCCCTGCTCCCTCGCACAGAGTCCCCCCCCTGCTCCCTCGCACAGAGTCCCCCCCCTGCTCCCTCGCACAGAGTCCCCCCCCTGCTCCCTCGCACAGAGTCCCCCCCCCTGCTCCCTCGCACAGAGTCCCCCCCCTGCTCCCTCGCACAGAGTCCCCCCCCTGCTCCCTCGCACAGAGTCCCCCCCCTGCTCCCTCGCACAGAGTCCCCACCCCTGCACCCTCGCACAGTCCCCCCCCCCTGCTCCCTCACACAGTCCCCCCCCGCTCCTTCGCACAGTCCCCCCCCTGCTCCCTCGCAAGTCGCACAGAGTCCCCCCCCCCCTGCTCCGGTCCCCCCCTGCTCCCTCGCAGTCCCCCCCCTGCTCCCTCGAACAGAGTCCCCACCCCTGCACCCTCGCACAGTCCCCCCCCCCTGCTCCCTCACACAGTCCCCCCCCGCTCCTTCGCACAGTCCCCCCCCTGCTCCCTCGCAAGTCGCACAGAGTCCCCCCCCCCCCTGCTCCGGTCCCCCCCTGCTCCCTCGCACAGAGTATCCCCCCCCCTGCTCCTGTCCACCCCTGCTCCCTCGCACAGAGTACCCCCTTGCTCCCTCGCACAGACTCCTCCCCCTGCTCCCTCGCACAGAGTCCCCCCCTCCGCTCCCTCGCACAGAGTCCCCCCCCTGCTCCCTCGCACAGAGTCCCCCCCTGCTCCCTCGCACAGAGTCCCCCCCCTGCTCCCTCGCACAGAGTCCCCCCCCTGCTCCCTCGCACAGAGTCCCCCCCCTGCTCCCTCGCACAGAGTCCCCCCCCTGCTCCCTCGCACAGAGTCCCCCCCTGCTCCCTCTCACAGAGTCCCCCCCCTGCTCCCTCTCACAGAGTCCCCCCCCTGCTCCCTCGCACAGAGTCCCCCCCTGCTCCCTCGCACAGAGTCCCCCCCTGCTCCCTCGCACAGAGTCCCCCCCCTGCTCCCTCGCACAGAGTCCCCCCCCTGCTCCCTCGCACAGAGTCCCCCCCCTGCTCCCTCGCACTGAGTCCCCCCCACCTGCATCCTCGCACCGAGTCCCCCCCACCTGCATCCTCGCACCGAGTCCCCCCCACCTGCTCCCTCGCACCGAGTCCCCCCCACCTGCTCCCTCGCACCGGGTCCCCCCACCTGCTCCCTCGCACCGAGTCCCCCCCACCTGCTCCCTCGCACAGAGTCCCCCCCCCACCTGCTCCCTCGTACAGAGTCCCCCCCCCACCTGCTCCCTCACACCGAGTCCCCCCCACCTGCATCCTCGCACTGAGTCCCCCCCACCTGCATCCTCGCACCGAGTCCCCCCCACCTGCTCCCTCGCACCGAGTCCCCCCCACCTGCTCCCTCGCACCGAGTCCCCCCCACCTGCTCCCTCACGCAGAGTCCCCCCCACCTGCTCCCTCACGCAGAGTCCCCCCCACCTGCTCCCTCGCACCGAGTCCCCCCCACCTGCTCCCTCGCACCGAGTCCCCCCCACCTGCTCCCTCGCACCGAGTCCCCCCCCCACCTGCTCCCTCACACAGAGTCCCCCCCACCTGCTCTCTCGCACCGAGTCCCCCCTTGCTCTCTCGCACAGAGTCCCCTCCTGCTCCCTCACACAGAGTCCCCCCAACCTGCTCCCTCGCACAGAGCCCCCCCCTCCGCTCCCTCGCACAGAGTCCCCCCCCCCTGCTCTCTCGCAGTCCCCCCCCTGCTCCCTCACACAGACCCCCCCTGCTCCCTCGCACAGAGTCCCCCCCCCCTGGTCCCTCGCACAGAGTCCCCCCCTGGTCCCTCGCACAGAGTCCCCCCCTTCTCCCTCGCACAGAGTCCCGTCCCCCCTTCTCCCTCGCACAAAGTCCGCCCCCTGCTCCCTCGCAAAGAATCCCCCCCCCTGCTCCCTCGCACAGAGTCCCCCCCCTGCTCCCTCGCACAGAGTCCCCCCCCTGCTCCCTCGCACAGAGTCCCCCCCCTGCTCCCTCGCACAGAGTCCCCCCCCTGCTCCCTCGCACAGAGTCCCCCCCCTGCTCCCTCGCACAGAGTCCCCCCCTGCTCCCTCGCACAGAGTCCCCCCCTGCTCCCTCGCACAGAGTCCCCCCCTGCTCCCTCGCACAGAGTCCCCCCCCTGCTCCCTCGCACAGAGTCCCCCCCTGCTCCCTCGCACAGAGTCCCCCCCCTGCTCCCTCGCACAGAGTCCCCCCCCTGCTCCCTCGCACAGAGTCCCCCCCCTGCTCCCTCGCACAGAGTCCCCCCCCTGCTCCCTCGCACAGAGTCCCCCCCCTGCTCCCTCGCACAGAGTCCCCCCCCTGCTCCCTCGCACAGAGTCCCCCCCCTGCTCCCTCGCACAGAGTCCCCCCCCTGCTCCCTCGCACAGAGTCCCCACCCCTGCACCCTCGCACAGTCCCCCCCCCCTGCTCCCTCACACAGTCCCCCCCCGCTCCTTCGCACAGTCCCCCCCCTGCTCCCTCGCAAGTCGCACAGAGTCCCCCCCCCCCCTGCTCCGGTCCCCCCCTGCTCCCTCGCAGTCCCCCCCCTGCTCCCTCGAACAGAGTCCCCACCCCTGCACCCTCGCACAGTCCCCCCCCCCTGCTCCCTCACACAGTCCCCCCCCGCTCCTTCGCACAGTCCCCCCCCTGCTCCCTCGCAAGTCGCACAGAGTCCCCCCCCCCCTGCTCCGGTCCCCCCCTGCTCCCTCGCACAGAGTATCCCCCCCCCTGCTCCTGTCCACCCCTGCTCCCTCGCACAGAGTACCCCCTTGCTCCCTCGCACAGACTCCTCCCCCTGCTCCCTCGCACAGAGTCCCCCCCTCCGCTCCCTCGCACAGAGTCCCCCCCCTGCTCCCTCGCACAGATTCCCCCCCTGCTCCCTCGCACAGAGTCCCCCCCCTGCTCCCTCGCACAGAGTCCCCCCCCTGCTCCCTCGCACAGAGTCCCCCCCCTGCTCCCTCGCACAGAGTCCCCCCCCTGCTCCCTCGCACAGAGTCCCCCCCCTGCTCCCTCGCACAGAGTCCCCCCCTGCTCCCTCTCACAGAGTCCCCCCCCCTGCTCCCTCTCACAGAGTCCCCCCCCTGCTCCCTCGCACAGAGTCCCCCCCTGCTCCCTCGCACAGAGTCCCCCCCTGCTCCCTCGCACAGAGTCCCCCCCCTGCTCCCTCGCACAGAGTCCCCCCCCTGCTCCCTCGCACAGAGTCCCCCCCCTGCTCCCTCGCACAGAGTCCCCCCCTGCTCCCTCGCACAGAGTCCCCCCCTGCTCCCTCGCACAGAGTCCCCCCCTGCTCCCTCGCACAGAGTCCCCCCCTGCTCCCTCGCACAGAGTCCCCCCCCTGCTCCCTCGCACAGAGTCCCCCCCTGCTCCCTCGCACAGAGTCCCCCCCCCCTGCTCCCTCACACAGTCCCCCCATGCTCCCTCGCAGTCCCCCCCCTGCTCCCTCGAACAGAGTCCCCACCCCTGCACCCACGCACAGTCCCCACCCCTGCTCCCTCACACAGTCCCCCCCGCTCCTTCGCACAGTCCCCCCCCTGCTCCCTCGCAAGTCGCACAGAGTCCCCCCCCTGCTCCGGTCCCCCCCTGCTCCCTCGCACAGAGTATCCCCCCCCTGCTCCTGTCCACCCCTGCTCCCTCGCACAGAGTACCCCCTTGCTCCCTCGCACAGACTCCTCCTCCTGCTCCCTCGCGCAGAGTCTTCCCCCCCTGCTCCCTCACGCAAAGTCTTCTCCCCCCTACTCCAGTCCCCCCCCTGCTCCCTCGCACATAGTCCCCCCCCTGCTCCCTCGCACAAAATCCCCCCCCCTGCTCCCTCGCACAGTCCCCCCTGCTCCCTCGCACAGAGTCCCCCCCCTGCTCCCTCGCACAGAGTCCCCCCCCCTGCTCCCTCGCACAGAGTCCCCCCCCTGCTCCCTCGCACAGAGTCCCCCCCCTGCTCCCTCGCACAGTTCCCCCCCTGCTCCCTCGAGTCCCCCCCCCTGCTCCCTTGCACAGAGTCCCCCCCTGCTCCCTCGCACAGTCCCCTCCCCTGCTCCCTCACACAGTCCCCCCCCGCTCCTTCGCACAGTCCCCACCTGCTCTCTCGCAAGTCGCACAGAGTCCCCCCCCCCTGCTCCGGTACCCCCCTGCTCCCTCGCACAGAGTCCCCCCCCCTGCTCCGGTCCCCCTCTGCTCCCTCGCACCGAGTCCCCCCCCACCTGCTCCCTCGCACGAGTCCCCCCCCACCTGCTCCCTCGCACCGAGTTCCCCCCACCTGGTCTCTCGCACCGAGTCCCCCCCACCTGCTCCCTCACAC
Organism: Ascaphus truei; assembly: GCF_040206685.1. Taxonomy (NCBI): domain Eukaryota; kingdom Metazoa; phylum Chordata; class Amphibia; order Anura; family Ascaphidae; genus Ascaphus; species Ascaphus truei. The sequence goes on from NW_027454809.1 coordinate 15,194, forward strand.
CGAGTCCCCCCCACCTGCTCCCTCGCACCGGGTCCCCCCACCTGCTCCCTCACACCGAGTCCCCCCCCACCTGCTCCCTCGCACCGAGTCCCCCCCCACCTGCTCCCTCGCACCGAGTTCCCCCCACCTGGTCTCTCGCACCGAGTCCCCCCCACCTGCTCCCTCACACCGAGTCCCCCCCACCTGCTCCCTCGCACCGGGTCCCCCCACCTGCTCCCTCGCACCGAGTCCCCCCCACCTGCTCCCTCGCACAGAGTCCCCCCCCACCTGCTCCCTCGTACAGAGTCCCCCCCCACCTGCTCCCTCACACCGAGTCCCCCCCACCTGCATCCTCGCACTGAGTCCCCCCCCACCTGCTCCCTCGCACCGAGTCCCCCCCACCTGCTCCCTCATACAGAGTCCCCCCCACCTGCTCCCTCGCACCGAGTCCCCCCCACCTGCTCCCTCGCACCGAGTCCCCCAACCTGCTCCCTCGCACCGAGTCCCCCCCCACCTGCACCCTCGCACCGAGTCCCCCCCCTGCTCTCTCGGACAGAGTCCCCCCCTCCGCTCCCTCGCACAGAGTCCCCCCCCTGCTCCCTCGCAGTCCCCCCCCCTGCTCCCTCACACAGACCCCCCCTGCTCCCTCGCACAGAGTCCCCCCCCTGGTCCCTCGCACAGAGTCCCCCCCTGGTCCCTCGCACAGAGTCCCCCCCTACTCCCTCGCACAGAGTCCCGTCCCCCCTGCTCCCTCGCACAGAGTCCACCCCCTGCTCCCTCGCAAAGAATCCCCCCCCTGCTCCCTCGCAGTCCCCCCCCTGCTCCCTCGCACAGAGTCCCCCCCCTGCTCCCTCGCACAGAGTCCCCCCCTGCTCCCTCGCACAGAGTCCCCCCTTGCTCAGAGTCCCCCCCCTGCTCCCTCGCACAGAGTCCCCCCCCTGCTCCCTCGCACAGAGTCCCCCCCCTGCTCCCTCGCACAGAGTCCCCCCCTGGTCCCTCGCACAGAGTCCCCCCCTACTCCCTCGCACAGAGTCCCATCCCCCTGCTCCCTCGCACAGAGTCCACCCCCTGCTCCCTCGCAAAGAATCCCCCCCTGCTCCCTCGCAGTCCCCCCCCTGCTCCCTCGCACAGAGTCCCCCCCCTGCTCCCTCGCACAGAGTCCCCCCCTGCTCCCTCGCACAGAGTCCCCCCTTGCTCAGAGTCCCCCCCCTGCTCCCTCGCACAGAGTCCCCCCCCTGCTCCCTCGCACAGAGTCCCCCCCCTGCTCCCTCGCACAGAGTCCCCCCCCTGCTCCCTCGCACAGAGTCCCCCCCTGCTCCCTCGCACAGAGTCCCCCCCTGCTCCCTCGCACAGAGTCTCCCCCTGCTCCCTTGCACAGAGTCCCCCCCTGCTCCCTTGCACAGAGTCCCCCCCTGCTCCCTTGCACAGAGTCCCCCCCCTGCTCCCTCGCACAGAGTCCCCCCCTGCTCCCTCGCACAGTCCCCCCCTGCTCCCTCGCACAGAGTCCCCACCCCTGCACCCTCGCACAGTTCCCCCCCCTGCTCCCTCACACAGTCCCCCCCGCTCCTTCGCACAGTCCCACCCCCTGCTCCCTCGCAAGTCGCACAGAGTCCCCCCCCTGCTCCGGTCCCCCCCTGCTCCCTCGCACAGAGTATCCCCCCCCTGCTCCTGTCCACCCCTGCTCCCTCGCACAGAGTCCCCCCTTGCTCCCTCGCACAGACTCCCCCACCTGCTCCCTCGCGCAGAGTCTTCCCCCCTGCTCCCTCGCGCAGAGTCTTCCCCCCCTACTCCGGTCCCCCCCTGCTCCCTCGCACAGTCCCCCCCCTGCTCCCTCACACAGTCCCCCCCCGCTCCTTCGCACAGTCCCCCCCCATCTCCATCGCAAGTCGCACAGAGTCCCCCCCTGCTCCAGTCCCCCCCTGCTCCCTCGCACAGAGTATCCCCCCCGCTCCTGTCCACCCCTGCTCCCTCGCACAGAGTCCCCCCTTGCTCCCTCGCACAGACTCCCCCCCCTGCTCCCTCGCGCAGAGTCTTCCCCCCTGCTCCCTCACGCAGAGTCTTCTCCCCCCTACTCCAGTCCCCCCCTGCTCCCTCGCACATATTCCCCCCCCCTGCTCCCTCGCACAGAGTCCGCCCCCTGCTCTCTCGCAAAAAATCCCCCCCAATGCTCCCTCGCACAGTCCCCCCCTGCTTCCTCGCACAGAGTCCCCCCCCTGCTCCCTCGCACAGAGTCCCCCCCCTGCTCCCTCGCACAGAGTCCCCCCCCTGCTCCCTCGCACAGAGTCCCCCCCCTGCTCCCTCGCACAGAGTCCCCCCCTGCTCCCTCGCACAGAGTCCCCCCCTGCTCCCTCGCACAGAGTCCCCCCCTGCTCCCTCGAGTCCCCCCTCTGCTCCCTCGCACAGTCCCCCCACCTGCTCCCTCGCACAGAGTCTCCCCCCTGCTTCCCTCGCACAGAGTCTCCCCCCTGCTTCCCTCGCACAGAGTCTCCCCCCTGCTCCCTCGCACAGAGTCCCCCCCTGCTCCCTCGCACAGTCCCCCCCATGCTCCCTCGAGTCCCCCCCCTGCTCCCTCGCACAGAGACCCCCCCCCTGCTCCCTCGCACAGTCCCCCCCTGCTCCCTCACAGAGTCCCCCCCCGCTCCTTCGCACAGTCCCCCCCCCTGCTCTCTCGCGAGTCCCCCCCCCTGCTCCGGTCCCCCCCTGCTCCCTCGCACAGAGTCCCCCCCCCCCTGCTCCGGTCCCCCTCTGCTCCCTCACACCGAGTCCCCCCCCACCTGCTCCCTCGCACCGAGTCCCCCCCACCTGCTCCCTCGCACCGGGTCCCCCCACCTGCTCCCTCGCACCGAGTCCCCCCCACCTGCTCCCTCGCACAGAGTCCCCCCCCACCTGCTCCCTCGTACAGAGTCCCCCCCCCACCTGCTCCCTCACACCGAGTCCCCCCCACCTGCATCCTCGCACTGAGTCCCCCCCACCTGCATCCTCGCACCGAGTCCCCCCCACCTGCTCCCTCGCACCGAGTCCCCCCCACCTGCTCCCTCGCACCGAGTCCCCCCCACCTGCTCCCTCGCACCGAGTCCCCCCCACCTGCTCCCTCACGCAGAGTCCCCCCCACCTGCTCCCTCACGCAGAGTCCCCCCCACCTGCTCCCTCGCACCGAGTCCCCCCCACCTGCTCCCTCGCACCGAGTCCCCCCCACCTGCTCCCTCACACCGAGTCCCCCCCACCTGCTCCCTCGCACCGGGTCCCCCCACCTGCTCCCTCGCACCGAGTCCCCCCCCACCTGCTCCCTCGCACCGAGTCCCCCCCCACCTGCTCCCTCGCACCGAGTTCCCCCCACCTGGTCTCTCGCACCGAGTCCCCCCCACCTGCTCCCTCACACCGAGTCCCCCCCACCTGCTCCCTCGCACCGGGTCCCCCCACCTGCTCCCTCGCACCGAGTCCCCCCCACCTGCTCCCTCGCACAGAGTCCCCCCCCACCTGCTCCCTCGTACAGAGTCCCCCCCCACCTGCTCCCTCACACCGAGTCCCCCCCACCTGCATCCTCGCACTGAGTCCCCCCCACCTGCTCCCTCGCACCGAGTCCCCCCCACCTGCTCCCTCATACAGAGTCCCCCCCACCTGCTCCCTCGCACCGAGTCCCCCCCACCTGCTCCCTCGCACCGAGTCCCCCAACCTGCTCCCTCGCACCGAGTCCCCCCCCACCTGCTCCCTCGCACCGAGTCCCCCCCCTGCTCTCTCGGACAGAGTCCCCCCCTCCGCTCCCTCGCACAGAGTCCCCCCCCTGCTCCCTCGCAGTCCCCCCCCTGCTCCCTCACACAGACCCCCCCTGCTCCCTCGCACAGAGTCCCCCCCCTGGTCCCTCGCACAGAGTCCCCCCCTGGTCCCTCGCACAGAGTCCCCCCCTACTCCCTCGCACAGAGTCCCGTCCCCCCTGCTCCCTCGCACAGAGTCCACCCCCTGCTCCCTCGCAAAGAATCCCCCCCCTGCTCCCTCGCAGTCCCCCCCCTGCTCCCTCGCACAGAGTCCCCCCCCTGCTCCCTCGCACAGAGTCCCCCCCTGCTCCCTCGCACAGAGTCCCCCCTTGCTCAGAGTCCCCCCCCTGCTCCCTCGCACAGAGTCCCCCCCCTGCTCCCTCGCACAGAGTCCCCCCCCTGCTCCCTCGCACAGAGTCCCCCCCTGGTCCCTCGCACAGAGTCCCCCCCTACTCCCTCGCACAGAGTCCCGTCCCCCCTGCTCCCTCGCACAGAGTCCACCCCCTGCTCCCTCGCAAAGAATCCCCCCCTGCTCCCTCGCAGTCCCCCCCCTGCTCCCTCGCACAGAGTCCCCCCCCTGCTCCCTCGCACAGAGTCCCCCCCTGCTCCCTCGCACAGAGTCCCCCCTTGCTCAGAGTCCCCCCCTGCTCCCTCGCACAGAGTCCCCCCCTGCTCCCTCGCACAGAGTCCCCCCCCTGCTCCCTCGCACAGAGTCCCCCCCCTGCTCCCTCGCACAGAGTCCCCCCCCTGCTCCCTCGCACAGAGTCCCCCCCCTGCTCCCTCGCACAGAGTCCCCCCCTGCTCCCTCGCACAGAGTCCCCCCCTGCTCCCTCGCACAGAGTCCCCCCCTGCTCCCTCGCACAGAGTCCCCCCCTGCTCCCTTGCACAGAGTCCCCCCCTGCTCCCTTGCACAGAGTCCCCCCCCTGCTCCCTCGCACAGAGTCCCCCCCTGCTCCCTCGCACAGTCCCCCCCTGCTCCCTCGCACAGAGTCCCCACCCCTGCACCCTCGCACAGTTCCCCCCCCTGCTCCCTCACACAGTCCCCCCCGCTCCTTCGCACAGTCCCACCCCCTGCTCCCTCGCAAGTCGCACAGAGTCCCCCCCCTGCTCCGGTCCCCCCCCTGCTCCCTCGCACAGAGTATCCCCCCCCTGCTCCTGTCCACCCCTGCTCCCTCGCACAGAGTCCCCCCTTGCTCCCTCGCACAGACTCCCCCACCTGCTCCCTCGCGCAGAGTCTTCCCCCCTGCTCCCTCGCGCAGAGTCTTCCCCCCCTACTCCGGTCCCCCCCTGCTCCCTCGCACAGTCCCCCCCCTGCTCCCTCACACAGTCCCCCCCCGCTCCTTCGCACAGTCCCCCCCCATCTCCATCGCAAGTCGCACAGAGTCCCCCCCTGCTCCAGTCCCCCCCTGCTCCCTCGCACAGAGTATCCCCCCCGCTCCTGTCCACCCCTGCTCCCTCGCACAGAGTCCCCCCTTGCTCCCTCGCACAGACTCCCCCCCCTGCTCCCTCGCGCAGAGTCTTCCCCCCCTGCTCCCTCACGCAGAGTCTTCTCCCCCCTACTCCAGTCCCCCCCTGCTCCCTCGCACATATTCCCCCCCCTGCTCCCTCGCACAGAGTCCGCCCCCTGCTCTCTCGCAAAAAATCCCCCCCAATGCTCCCTCGCACAGTCCCCCCCTGCTTCCTCGCACAGAGTCCCCCCCCTGCTCCCTCGCACAGAGTCCCCCCCCTGCTCCCTCGCACAGAGTCCCCCCCTGCTCCCTCGCACAGAGTCCCCCCCCTGCTCCCTCGCACAGAGTCCCCCCCTGCTCCCTCGCACAGAGTCCCCCCCTGCTCCCTCGCACAGAGTCCCCCCCTGCTCCCTCGAGTCCCCCCTCTGCTCCCTCGCACAGTCCCCCCACCTGCTCCCTCGCACAGAGTCTCCCCCCTGCTTCCCTCGCACAGAGTCTCCCCCCTGCTTCCCTCGCACAGAGTCTCCCCCCTGCTCCCTCGCACAGAGTCCCCCCCTGCTCCCTCGCACAGTCCCCCCCATGCTCCCTCGAGTCCCCCCCCTGCTCCCTCGCACAGAGACCCCCCCCCTGCTCCCTCGCACAGTCCCCCCCTGCTCCCTCACACAGTCCCCCCCCGCTCCTTCGCACAGTCCCCCCCCTGCTCTCTCGCGAGTCCCCCCCCCCTGCTCTGGTCCCCCCCTGCTCCCTCGCACAGAGTCCCCCCCCCCCTGCTCCGGTCCCCCTCTGCTCCCTCACACCGAGTCCCCCCCCACCTGCTCCCTCGCACCGAGTCCCCCCCACCTGCTCCCTCGCACCGGGTCCCCCCACCTGCTCCCTCGCACCGAGTCCCCCCCACCTGCTCCCTCGCACAGAGTCCCCCCCCACCTGCTCCCTCGTACAGAGTCCCCCCCCCACCTGCTCCCTCACACCGAGTCCCCCCCACCTGCATCCTCGCACTGAGTCCCCCCCACCTGCATCCTCGCACCGAGTCCCCCCCACCTGCTCCCTCGCACCGAGTCCCCCCCACCTGCTCCCTCGCACCGAGTCCCCCCCACCTGCTCCCTCGCACCGAGTCCCCCCCACCTGCTCCCTCACGCAGAGTCCCCCCCACCTGCTCCCTCACGCAGAGTCCCCCCCACCTGCTCCCTCGCACCGAGTCCCCCCACCTGCTCCCTCGCACCGAGTCCCCCCCACCTGCTCCCTCGCACCGAGTCCCCCCCCCACCTGCTCCCTCACACCGAGTCCCCCCCCACCTGCTCTCTCGCACCGAGTCCCCCCCCTGCTCTCTCGCACAGAGTCCCCCCTGCTCCTCACACAGAGTCCCCCCAACCTGCTCCCTCGCACAGAGCCCCCCCCTCCGCTCCCTCGCACAGAGTCCCCCCCCCTGCTCCTCGCAGTCCCCCCCCTGCTCCCTCACACAGACCCCCCCTGCTCCCTCGCACAGAGTCCCCCCCCCCTGGTCCCTCGCACAGAGTCCCCCCCTGGTCCCTCGCACAGAGTCCCGTCCCCCCTGGTCCCTCGCACAGAGTCCCGTCCCCCCTGCTCCCTCGCACAAAGTCCGCCCCCTGCTCCCTCGCAAAGAATCCCCCCCCCCTGCTCCCTCGCAGTCCCCCCCCCTGCTCCCTCGCACAGAGTCCCCCCCTGCTCCCTCGCACAGAGTCCCCCCCCCTGCTCCCTCGCACAGAGTCCCCCCCCTGCTCCCTCGCACAGAGTCCCCCCCTGCTCCCTCGCACAGAGTCCCCCCCTGCTCCCTCGCACAGAGTCCCCCCCTGCTCCCTCGCACAGAGTCCCCCCCCTGCTCCCTCGCACAGAGTCCCCCCCCTGCTCCCTCGCACAGAGTCCCCCCCCTGCTCCCTCGCACAGAGTCCCCCCCCTGCTCCCTCGCACAGAGTCCCCCCCCTGCTCCCTCGCACAGAGTCCCCCCCCTGCTCCCTCGCACAGAGTCCCCCCCCTGCTCCCTCGCACAGAGTCCCCCCCCTGCTCCCTCGCACAGAGTCCCCCCCCTGCTCCCTCGCACAGAGTCCCCCCCCTGCTCCCTCGCACAGAGTCCCCCCCCTGCTCCCTCGCACAGAGTCCCCCCCCTGCTCCCTCGCACAGAGTCCCCCCCCTGCTCCCTCGCACAGAGTCCCCCCCCTGCTCCCTCGCACAGAGTCCCCCCCTGCTCCCTCGCACAGAGTCCCCCCCCTGCTCCCTCGCACATAGTCCCCCCCTGCTCCCTCGCACAAAGTCCGCCCCCTGCTCCCTCGCAAAGAATCCCCCCCCCCTGCTCCCTCGCAGTCCCCCCCCCCTGCTCCCTCGCACAGAGTCCCCCCCCTGCTCCCTCGCACATAGTCCCCCACCTGCTCCCTCGCACATAGTCCCCCCCCTGCTCCCTCGCACAGAGTCCCCCCCCTGCTCCCTCGCACAGAGTCCCCCCCCTGCTCCCTCGCACAGAGTCCCCCCCCTGCTCCCTCGCACAGAGTCCCCCCCCTGCTCCCTCGCACAGAGTCCCCCCCCTGCTCCCTCGCACAGAGTCCCCCCCCTGCTCCCTCGCACAGAGTCCCCCCCTGCTCCCTCGCACATAGTCCCCCCCCTGCTCCGTCCCCCCCTGCTCCCTCGCACAGAGTATCCCCCCCTGCTCCTGTCCACCCCTGCTCCCTCGCACAGAGTACCCCCTTGCTCCCTCGCACAGACTCCTCCCCCTGCTCCCTCGCGCAGAGTCTTCCCCCCCTGCTCCCTCGCGCAAAGTCTTCTCCCCCCTACTCCAGTCCCCCCCCTGCTCCCTCGCACATAGTCCCCCCCCTGCTCCCTCGCACAGAGTCTGCCCCCTGCTTCCTCGCAAAAAATCCCCCCCCTGCTCCCTCGCACAGTCCCCCCTGCTCTCTCGCACAGAGTCCCCCCCCTGCTCCCTCGCACAGAGTCCCCCCCCTGCTCCCTCGCACAGAGTCCCCCCCCTGCTCCCTCGCACAGTTCCCCCCCTGCTCCCTCGAGTCCCCCCCCTGCTCCCTCGCACAGAGTCCCCCCCTGCTCCCTCGCACAGTCCCCTCCCCTGCTCCCTCACACAGTCCCCCCCCGCTCCTTCGCACAGTCCACACCTGCTCTCTCGCAAGTCGCACAGAGTCCTCCCCCCCTGCTCCGGTCCCCCCCTGCTCCCTCGCACAGAGTCCCCCCCCCTGCTCCGGTCCCCCTCTGCTCCCTCGCACCGAGTCCCCCCCCACCTGCTCCCTCGCACCGAGTCCCCCCCCACCTGCTCCCTCGCACCGAGTTCCCCCCACCTGGTCTCTCGCACCGAGTCCCCCCCACCTGCTCCCTCACACCGAGTCCCCCCCACCTGCTCCCTCGCACCGGGTCCCCCCACCTGCTCCCTCGCACCGAGTCCCCCCCACCTGCTCCCTCGCACAGAGTCCCCCCCCACCTGCTCCCTCGTACAGAGTCCCCCCCCCACCTGCTCCCTCACACCGAGTCCCCCCCACCTGCATCCTCGCACTGAGTCCCCCCCACCTGCTCCCTCGCACCGAGTCCCCCCCACCTGCTCCCTCATACAGAGTCCCCCCCACCTGCTCCCTCGCACCGAGTCCCCCCCACCTGCTCCCTCGCACCGAGTCCCCCAACCTGCTCCCTCGCACCGAGTCCCCCCCCACCTGCTCCCTCGCACCGAGTCCCCCCCCTGCTCTCTCGGACAGAGTCCCCCCCTCCGCTCCCTCGCACAGAGTCCCCCCCCTGCTCCCTCCCAGTCCCCCCCCTGCTCCCTCACACAGACCCCCCCTGCTCCCTCGCACAGAGTGCCCCCCCCTGGTCCCTCGCACAGAGTCCCGTCCCCCTGCTCCCTCGCACAGAGTCCACCCCCTGCTCCCTCGCACAGAATCCCCCCCCTGCTCCCTCGCAGTCCCCCCCCTGCTCCCTCGCACAGAGTCCCCCCCCTGCTCCCTCGCACAGAGTCCCCCCCTGCTCCCTCGCACAGAGTCCCCCCTTGCTCAGAGTCCCCCCCCTGCTCCCTCGCACAGAGTCCCCCCCCTGCTCCCTCGCACAGAGTCCCCCCCCTGCTCCCTCGCACAGAGTCCCCCCCCTGCTCCCTCGCACAGAGTCTCCCCCTGCTCCCTCGCACAGAGTCCCCCCCCTGCTCCCTTGCACAGAGTCCCCCCCAGCTTCCTCGCACAGAGTCCCCCCCCCTGCTCCCTCGCACAGAGTCCCCCCCTGCTCCCTCGCACAGTCCCCCCTGCTCCCTCGCACAGAGTCCCCACCCCTGCACCCTCGCACAGTTCCCCCCCCTGCTCCCTCACACAGTCCCCCCCGCTCCTTCGCACAGTCCCACCCCCTGCTCCCTCGCAAGTCGCACAGAGTCCCCCCCCTGCTCCGGTCCCCCCCTGCTCCCTCGCACAGAGTATCCCTCCCCTGCTCCTGTCCACCCCTGCTCCCTCGCACAGAGTCCCCCCTTGCTCCCTCGCACAGACTCCCCCCCCTGCTCCCTCGCGCAGAGTCTTCCCCCCTGCTCCCTCGCGCAGAGTCTTCCCCCCCTACTCCGGTCCCCCCCTGCTCCCTCGCACAGTCCCCCCCATGCTCCCTCACACAGTCCCCCCCCGCTCCTTCGCACAGTCCCCCCCCATCTCCATCGCAAGTCGCACAGAGTCCCCCCCCCTGCTCCGGTCCCCCCCTGCTCCCTCGCACAGAGTATCCCCCCCGCTCCTGTCCACCCCTGCTCCCTCGCACAGAGTCCCCCCTTGCTCCCTCGCACAGACTCCCCCCCCTGCTCCCTCGCGCAGAGTCTTCCCCCCCTGCTCCCTCGCGCAGAGTCTTCTCCCCCCTACTCCAGTCCCCCCCTGCTCCCTCGCACATATTCCCCCCCCTGCTCCCTCGCACAGAGTCCGCCCCCTGCTCTCTCGCAAAAAATCCCCCCCAATGCTCCCTCGCACAGTCCCCCCCTGCTTCCTCGCACAGAGTCCCCCCCCCCTGCTCCCTCGCACAGAGTCCCCCCCCTGCTCCCTCGCACAGAGTCCCCCCCCTGCTGCCTCGCACAGAGTCCCCCCCCTGCTCCCTCGCACAGTCCCCCCCCTGCTCCCTCGAGTCCCCCCTCTGCTCCCTCGCACAGAGTCCCCCCACCTGCTCCCTCGCACAGAGTCTCCCCCCTGCTTCCCTCGCACAGAGTCTCCCCCCTGCTCCCTCGCACAGAGTCCCCCCCTGCTCCCTCGCACAGTCCCCCCCATGCTCCCTCGAGTCCCCCCCTGCTCCCTCGCACAGAGACCCCCCCCTGCTCCCTCGCACAGTCCCCCCCCTGCTCCCTCACACAGTCCCCCCCCGCTCCTTCGCACAGTCCCCCCCCTGCTCTCTCGCAAGTCGCACAGAGTCCCCCCCCCTGCTCCGGTCCCCCCCTGCTCCCTCGCACAGAGTCCCCCCCCCCCTGCTCCGGTCCCCCTCTGCTCCCTCGCACCGAGTCCCCCCCCACCTGCTCCCTCGCACCGAGTCCCCCCCACCTGCTCCCTCGCACCGGGTCCCCCCCCTGCTCTCTCGCACAGAGTCCCCCCCTGCTCCCTCACACAGAGTCCCCCCCCCCTCTCCCTCGCAGTCCCCCCCCTGCTCCCTCACACAGACCCCCCCTGCTCCCTCGCACAGAGTCCCCCCCCCTGGTCCCTCGCACAGAGTCCCCCCCTGGTCCCTCGCACAGAGTCCCCCCCTGGTCCCTCGCACAGAGTCCCGTCCCCCCCTTCTCCCTCGCACAAAGTCCGCCCCCTGCTCCCTCGCAAAGAATCCCCCCCCTGCTCCCTCGCAGTCCCCCCCCCTGCTCCCTCGCACAGAGTCCCCCCCCTGCTCCCTCGCACAGAGTCCCCCCCCCTGCTCCCTCGCACAGAGTCCCCCCCCTGCTCCCTCGCAGAGTCCCCCCCCTGCTCCCTCGCACAGAGTCCCCCCCCTGCTCCCTCGCACAGAGTCCCCCCCCTGCTCCCTCGCACAGAGTCCCCCCCCTGCTCCCTCGCACAGAGTCCCCCCCTGCTCCCTCGCACAGAGTCCCCCCCTGCTCCCTCGCACAGAGTCCCCCCCTGCTCCCTCGCACAGAGTCCCCCCCTGCTCCCTCGCACAGAGTCCCCCCCACCTGCTCCCTCGCACCGAGTCCCCCCCACCTGCTCCCTCACGCAGAGTCCCCCCCACCTGCTCCCTCGCACCGAGTCCCCCCCACCTGCTCCCTCGCACCGAGTCCCCCCCACCTGCTCCCTCGCACCGAGTCCCCCCCCACCTGATCCCTCGCACCGAGTCCCCCCCACCTGCTCTCTCGCACCGAGTCCCCCCCCTGCTCTCTCGCACAGAGTCCCCCCCTGCTCCCTCACACAGAGTCCCCCCCACCTGCTCCCTCGCACAGTCCCCCCCCTCCGCTCCCTCGCACAGAGTCCCTCCCCCTGCTCCCTCGCAGTCCCCCCCCTGCTCCCTCACACAGACCCCCCCTGCTCCCTCGCACAGAGTCCCCCCCCCTGGTCCCTCGCACAGAGTCCCCCCCTGGTCCCTCGCACAGAGTCCCCCCCTGCTCCCTCGCACAGAGTCCCGTCCCCCCTGCTCCCTCGCACAAAGTCCGCCCCCTGCTCCCTCGCAAAGAATCCCCCCCCTGCTCCCTCGCAGTCCCCCCCCCTGCTCCCTCGCACAGAGTCCCCCCCCTGCTCCCTCGCACAGAGTCCCCCCCCTGCTCCCTCGCACAGAGTCCCCCCCCTGCTCCCTCGCACAGAGTCCCCCCCCTGCTCCCTCGCACAGAGTCCCCCCCCTGCTCCCTCGCACAGAGTCCCCCCCCTGCTCCCTCGCACAGAGTCCCCCCCCTGCTCCCTCGCACAGAGTCCCCCCCCTGCTCCCTCGCACAGAGTCCCCCCCCTGCTCCCTCGCACAGAGTCCCCCCCCTGCTCCCTCGCACAGAGTCCCCCCCCTGCTCCCTCGCACAGAGTCCCCCCCTGCTCCCTCGCACAGAGTCCCCCCCCTGCTCCCTCGCACAGAGTCCCCCCCCTGCTCCCTCGCACAGAGTCCCCCCCTGCTCCCTCGCACATAGTCCCCCCCTGCTCCCTCGCACAGTCCCCCCCCTCCGCTCCCTCGCACAGAGTCCCCCCCCCTGCTCCCTCGCAGTCCCCCCCCTGCTCCCTCACACAGACCCCCCCTGCTCCCTCGCACAGAGTCCCCCCCCCTGGTCCCTCGCACAGAGTCCCCCCCTGCTCCCTCGCACAGAGTCCCGTCCCCCCTGCTCCCTCGCACAAAGTCCGCCCCCTGCTCCCTCGCAAAGAATCCCCCCCCCTGCTCCCTCGCAGTCCCCCCCCCCTGCTCCCTCGCACAGAGTCCCCCCCCTGCTCCCTCGCACAGAGTCCCCCCCCTGCTCCCTCGCACAGAGTCCCCCCCTGCTCCCTCGCACAGAGTCCCCCCCTGCTCCCTCGCACAGAGTCCCCCCCCTGCTCCCTCGCACAGAGTCCCCCCCCTGCTCCCTCGCACAGAGTCCCCCCCCTGCTCCCTCGCACAGAGTCCCCCCCCTGCTCCCTCGCACAGAGTCCCCCCCCTGCTCCCTCGCACAGAGTCCCCCCCTGCTCCCTCGCACAGAGTCCCCCCCCTGCTCCCTCGCACAGAGTCCCCCCCCTGCTCCCTCGCACAGAGTCCCCCCCCTGCTCCCTCGCACAGAGTCCCCCCCCTGCTCCCTCGCACAGAGTCCCCCCCCTGCTCCCTCGCACAGAGTCCCCCCCTGCTCCCTCGCACAGAGTCCCCCCCCTGCTCCCTCGCACAGAGTCCCCCCCCTGCTCCCTCGCACAGAGTCCCCCCCCTGCTCCCTCGCACAGAGTCCCCCCCCTGCTCCCTCGCACAGAGTCCCCCCCCTGCTCCCTCGCACAGAGTCCCCCCCTGCTCCCTCGCACAGAGTCCCCCCCCTGCTCCCTCGCACAGAGTCCCCCCCTGCTCCCTCACACAGAGTCCCCCCCTGCTCCCTCGCACAGAGTCCCCCCCCTGCTCCCTCGCACAGAGTCCCCCCCCTGCTCCCTCGCACAGAGTCCCCCCCCTGCTCCCTCGCACAGAGTCCCCCCCCTGCTCCCTCGCACAGAGTCCCCCCCCTGCTCCCTCGCACAGAGTCCCCCCCCTGCTCCCTCGCACAGAGTCCCCCCCCTGCTCCCTCGCACAGAGTCCCCCCCCTGCTCCCTCGCACAGAGTCCCCCCCCTGCTCCCTCGCACAGAGTCCCCCCCCTGCTCCCTCGCACAGAGTCCCCCCCCTGCTCCCTCGCACAGAGTCCCCCCCCTGCTCCCTCGCACAGAGTCCCCCCCCTGCTCCCTCGCACAGAGTCCCCCCCCTGCTCCCTCGCACAGAGTCCCCCCCCTGCTCCCTCGCACAGAGTCCCCCCCCTGCTCCCTCGCACAGAGTCCCCCCCCTGCTCCCTCGCACAGAGTCCCCCCCCTGCTCCCTCGCACAGAGTCCCCCCCCCTGCTCCCTCACACAGTCCCCACCTGCTCCCTCGCAGTCCCCCCCCTGCTCCCTCGAACAGAGTCCCCACCCCTGCAACCTCGCACAGTCCCCCCCCTGCTCCCTCACACAGTCCCCCCCCGCTCCTTCGCACAGTCCCCCCCCTGCTCCCTCGCAAGTCGCACAGAGTCCCCCCCCCTGCTCCGGTCCCCCCCTGCTCCCTCGCACAGAGTATCCCCCCCTGCTCCTGTCCACCCCTGCTCCCTCGCACAGAGTACCCCCTTGCTCCCTCGCACAGAGTCCCCCCCCCTGCTCCCTCGCACAGAGTCCCCCCCCTGCTCCCTCGCACAGAGTCCCCCCCTGCTCCCTCGCACAGAGTCCCCCCCCTGCTCCCTCGCACAGAGTCCCCCCCTGCTCCCTCGCACAGAGTCCCCCCCTGCTCCCTCGCACATAGTCCCCCCCTGCTCCCTCGCACAGTCCCCCCCCTCCGCTCCCTCGCACAGAGTCCCCCCCCCTGCTCCCTCGCAGTCCCCCCCCTGCTCCCTCACACAGACCCCCCCTGCTCCCTCGCACAGAGTCCCCCCCCCTGGTCCCTCGCACAGAGTCCCCCCCTGCTCCCTCGCACAGAGTCCCGTCCCCCCTGCTCCCTCGCACAAAGTCCGCCCCCTGCTCCCTCGCAAAGAATCCCCCCCCCTGCTCCCTCGCAGTCCCCCCCCCCTGCTCCCTCGCACAGAGTCCCCCCCCTGCTCCCTCGCACAGAGTCCCCCCCCTGCTCCCTCGCACAGAGTCCCCCCCTGCTCCCTCGCACAGAGTCCCCCCCCTGCTCCCTCGCACAGAGTCCCCCCCCTGCTCCCTCGCACAGAGTCCCCCCCCTGCTCCCTCGCACAGAGTCCCCCCCCTGCTCCCTCGCACAGAGTCCCCCCCTGCTCCCTCGCACAGAGTCCCCCCCCTGCTCCCTCGCACAGAGTCCCCCCCCTGCTCCCTCGCACAGAGTCCCCCCCCTGCTCCCTCGCACAGAGTCCCCCCCCTGCTCCCTCGCACAGAGTCCCCCCCCTGCTCCCTCGCACAGAGTCCCCCCCTGCTCCCTCGCACAGAGTCCCCCCCCTGCTCCCTCGCACAGAGTCCCCCCCCTGCTCCCTCGCACAGAGTCCCCCCCCTGCTCCCTCGCACAGAGTCCCCCCCCTGCTCCCTCGCACAGAGTCCCCCCCTGCTCCCTCGCACAGAGTCCCCCCCTGCTCCCTCGCACAGAGTCCCCCCCCTGCTCCCTCGCACAGAGTCCCCCCCTGCTCCCTCACACAGAGTCCCCCCCTGCTCCCTCGCACAGAGTCCCCCCCCTGCTCCCTCGCACAGAGTCCCCCCCCTGCTCCCTCGCACAGAGTCCCCCCCCTGCTCCCTCGCACAGAGTCCCCCCCCTGCTCCCTCGCACAGAGTCCCCCCCCTGCTCCCTCGCACAGAGTCCCCCCCCTGCTCCCTCGCACAGAGTCCCCCCCCTGCTCCCTCGCACAGAGTCCCCCCCCTGCTCCCTCGCACAGAGTCCCCCCCCTGCTCCCTCGCACAGAGTCCCCCCCCTGCTCCCTCGCACAGAGTCCCCCCCCTGCTCCCTCGCACAGAGTCCCCCCCCTGCTCCCTCGCACAGAGTCCCCCCCCTGCTCCCTCGCACAGAGTCCCCCCCCTGCTCCCTCGCACAGAGTCCCCCCCCTGCTCCCTCGCACAGAGTCCCCCCCCCTGCTCCCTCACACAGTCCCCACCTGCTCCCTCGCAGTCCCCCCCCTGCTCCCTCGAACAGAGTCCCCACCCCTGCAACCTCGCACAGTCCCCCCCCTGCTCCCTCACACAGTCCCCCCCCGCTCCTTCGCACAGTCCCCCCCCTGCTCCCTCGCAAGTCGCACAGAGTCCCCCCCCCTGCTCCGGTCCCCCCCTGCTCCCTCGCACAGAGTATCCCCCCCTGCTCCTGTCCACCCCTGCTCCCTCGCACAGAGTACCCCCTTGCTCCCTCGCACAGAGTCCCCCCCCCTGCTCCCTCGCACAGAGTCCCCCCCCTGCTCCCTCGCACAGAGTCCCCCCCTGCTCCCTCGCACAGAGTCCCCCCCCTGCTCCCTCGCACAGAGTCCCCCCCTGCTCCCTCGCACAGAGTCCCCCCCCTGCTCCCTCGCACAGAGTCCCCCCCCTGCTCCCTCGCACAGAGTCCCCCCCCTGCTCCCTCGCACAGAGTCCCCCCCCTGCTCCCTCGCACAGAGTCCCCCCCCTGCTCCCTCGCACAGAGTCCCCCCCCTGCTCCCTCGCACAGAGTCCCCCCCCTGCTCCCTCGCACAGAGTCCCCCCCCTGCTCCCTCGCACAGAGTCCCCCCCCTGCTCCCTCGCACAGAGTCCCCCCCCTGCTCCCTCGCACAGAGTCCCCCCCCTGCTCCCTCGCACAGAGTCCCCCCCCTGCTCCCTCGCACAGAGTCCCCCCCCTGCTCCCTCGCACAGAGTCCCCCCCCTGCTCCCTCGCACAGAGTCCCCCCCCTGCTCCCTCGCACAGAGTCCCCCCCCTGCTCCCTCGCACAGAGTCCCCCCCCTGCTCCCTCGCACAGAGTCCCCCCCTGCTCCCTCGCACAGAGTCCCCCCCTGCTCCCTCGCACAGAGTCCCCCCCCTGCTCCCTCGCACAGAGTCCCCCCCCTGCTCCCTCGCACAGAGTCCCCCCCTGCTCCCTCGCACAGAGTCCCCCCCCTGCTCCCTCGCACAGAGTCCCCCCCCTGCTCCCTCGCACAGAGTCCCCCCCCTGCTCCCTCGCACAGAGTCCCCCCCCTGCTCCCTCGCACAGAGTCCCCCCCCTGCTCCCTCGCACAGAGTCCCCCCCCTGCTCCCTCGCACAGAGTCCCCCCCCTGCTCCCTCGCACAGAGTCCCCCCCCTGCTCCCTCGCACAGAGTCCCCCCCCTGCTCCCTCGCACAGAGTCCCCCCCCTGCTCCCTCGCACAGAGTCCCCCCCCTGCTCCCTCGCACAGAGTCCCCCCCCTGCTCCCTCGCACAGAGTCCCCCCCCTGCTCCCTCGCACAGAGTCCCCCCCCTGCTCCCTCGCACAGAGTCCCCCCCCTGCTCCCTCGCACAGAGTCCCCCCCCTGCTCCCTCGCACAGAGTCCCCCCCCTGCTCCCTCGCACAGAGTCCCCCCCTGCTCCCTCGCACAGAGTCCCCCCCCTGCTCCCTCGCACAGAGTCCCCCCCCTGCTCCCTCGCACAGAGTCCCCCCCCTGCTCCCTCGCACAGAGTCCCCCCCCTGCTCCCTCGCACAGAGTCCCCCCCCTGCTCCCTCGCACAGAGTCCCCCCCCTGCTCCCTCGCACAGAGTCCCCCCCCTGCTCCCTCGCACAGAGTCCCCCCCCTGCTCCCTCGCACAGAGTCCCCCCCCTGCTCCCTCGCACAGAGTCCCCCCCCTGCTCCCTCGCACAGAGTCCCCCCCTGCTCCCTCGCACAGAGTCCCCCCCTGCTCCCTCGCACAGAGTCCCCCCCCTGCTCCCTCGCACAGAGTCCCCCCCCTGCTCCCTCGCACAGAGTCCCCCCCCTGCTCCCTCGCACAGAGTCCCCCCCCTGCTCCCTCGCACAGAGTCCCCCCCCTGCTCCCTCGCACAGAGTCCCCCCCCTGCTCCCTCGCACAGAGTCCCCCCCCTGCTCCCTCGCACAGAGTCCCCCCCCTGCTCCCTCGCACAGAGTCCCCCCCTGCTCCCTCGCACAGAGTCCCCCCCTGCTCCCTCGCACAGAGTCCCCCCCTGCTCCCTCGCACAGAGTCCCCCCCCTGCTCCCTCGCACAGAGTCCCCCCCCTGCTCCCTCGCACAGAGTCCCCCCCCTGCTCCCTCGCACAGAGTCCCCCCCCTGCTCCCTCGCACAGAGTCCCCCCCCTGCTCCCTCGCACAGAGTCCCCCCCCTGCTCCCTCGCACAGAGTCCCCCCCCTGCTCCCTCGCACAGAGTCCCCCCCCTGCTCCCTCGCACAGAGTCCCCCCCCTGCTCCCTCGCACAGAGTCCCCCCCCTGCTCCCTCGCACAGAGTCCCCCCCCTGCTCCCTCGCACAGAGTCCCCCCCCTGCTCCCTCGCACAGAGTCCCCCCCCTGCTCCCTCGCACAGAGTCCCCCCCCTGCTCCCTCGCACAGAGTCCCCCCCCTGCTCCCTCGCACAGAGTCCCCCCCCTGCTCCCTCGCACAGAGTCCCCCCCCTGCTCCCTCGCACAGAGTCCCCCCCCTGCTCCCTCGCACAGAGTCCCCCCCTGCTCCCTCGCACAGAGTCCCCCCCCTGCTCCCTCGCACAGAGTCCCCCCCCTGCTCCCTCGCACAGAGTCCCCCCCCTGCTCCCTCGCACAGAGTCCCCCCCCTGCTCCCTCGCACAGAGTCCCCCCCCTGCTCCCTCGCACAGAGTCCCCCCCCTGCTCCCTCGCACAGAGTCCCCCCCCTGCTCCTTCGCACAGAGTCCCCCCCCTGCTCCCTCGCACAGAGTCCCCCCCCTGCTCCCTCGCACAGAGTCCCCCCCCTGCTCCCTCGCACAGAGTCCCCCCCCTGCTCCCTCGCACAGAGTCCCCCCCCTGCTCCCTCGCACAGAGTCCCCCCCCTGCTCCCTCGCACAGAGTCCCCCCCCTGCTCCCTCGCACAGAGTCCCCCCCCTGCTCCCTCGCACAGAGTCCCCCCCCTGCTCCCTCGCACAGAGTCCCCCCCCTGCTCCCTCGCACAGAGTCCCCCCCCTGCTCCCTCGCACAGAGTCCCCCCCCTGCTCCCTCGCACAGAGTCCCCCCCCTGCTCCCTCGCACAGAGTCCCCCCCCTGCTCCCTCGCACAGAGTCCCCCCCCTGCTCCCTCGCACAGAGTCCCCCCCCTGCTCCCTCGCACAGAGTCCCCCCCCTGCTCCCTCGCACAGAGTCCCCCCCCTGCTCCCTCGCACAGAGTCCCCCCCCTGCTCCCTCGCACAGAGTCCCCCCCCTGCTCCCTCGCACAGAGTCCCCCCCCTGCTCCCTCGCACAGAGTCCCCCCCCTGCTCCCTCGCACAGAGTCCCCCCCCTGCTCCCTCGCACAGAGTCCCCCCCTGCTCCCTCGCACAGAGTCCCCCCCTGCTCCCTCGCACAGAGTCCCCCCCAGCTCCCTCGCACAGAGTCCCCCCCCTGCTCCCTCGCACAGAGTCCCCCCCCTGCTCCCTCGCACAGAGTCCCCCCCCTGCTCCCTCGCACAGAGTCCCCCCCCTGCTCCCTCGCACAGAGTCCCCCCCCTGCTCCCTCGCACAGAGTCCCCCCCCTGCTCCCTCGCACAGAGTCCCCCCCCTGCTCCCTCGCACAGAGTCCCCCCCCTGCTCCCTCGCACAGAGTCCCCCCCCTGCTCCCTCGCACAGAGTCCCCCCCCTGCTCCCTCGCACAGAGTCCCCCCCCCTGCTCCCTCGCACAGAGTCCCCCCCCTGCTCCCTCACACAGTCCCCCCCTGCTCCCTCGCAGTCCCCCCCCTGCTCCCTCGAACAGAGTCCCCACCCCTGCAACCTCGCACAGTCCCCCCCCTGCTCCCTCATACAGTCCCCCCCCGCTCCTTCGCACAGTCCCCCCCCTGCTCCCTCGCAAGTCGCACAGAGTCCCCCCCCCTGCTCCGGTCCCCCCCTGCTCCCTCGCACAGAGTATCCCCCCCTGCTCCTGTCCACCCCTGCTCCCTCGCACAGAGTACCCCCTTGCTCCCTCGCACAGAGTCCCCCCCCTGCTCCCTCGCACAGAGTCCCCCCCCTGCTCCCTCGCACAGAGTCCCCCCCTGCTCCCTCGC
Source organism: Ascaphus truei (assembly GCF_040206685.1). Classification (NCBI taxonomy): domain Eukaryota; kingdom Metazoa; phylum Chordata; class Amphibia; order Anura; family Ascaphidae; genus Ascaphus; species Ascaphus truei. The sequence continues at coordinate 34,541 of NW_027454809.1, forward strand.
ACAGAGTCCCCCCCCTGCTCCCTCGCACAGAGTCCCCCCCTGCTCCCTCGCACAGAGTCCCCCCCCTGCTCCCTCGCACAGAGTCCCCCCCCTGCTCCCTCGCACAGAGTCCCCCCCCTGCTCCCTCGCACAGAGTCCCCCCCCTGCTCCCTCGCACAGAGTCCCCCCCCTGCTCCCTCGCACAGAGTCCCCCCCCTGCTCCCTCGCACAGAGTCCCCCCCCTGCTCCCTCGCACAGAGTCCCCCCCCTGCTCCCTCGCACAGAGTCCCCCCCCTGCTCCCTCGCACAGAGTCCCCCCCCTGCTCCCTCGCACAGAGTCCCCCCCCTGCTCCCTCGCACAGAGTCCCCCCCCTGCTCCCTCACACAGTCCCCCCCTGCTCCCTCGCAGTCCCCCCCCTGCTCCCTCGAACAGAGTCCCCACCCCTGCAACCTCGCACAGTCCCCCCCCTGCTCCCTCATACAGTCCCCCCCCGCTCCTTCGCACAGTCCCCCCCCTGCTCCCTCGCAAGTCGCACAGAGTCCCCCCCCTCTGCTCCGGTCCCCCCCTGCTCCCTCGCACAGAGTATCCCCCCCTGCTCCTGTCCACCCCTGCTCCCTCGCACAGAGTACCCCCCTTGCTCCCTCGCACAGAGTCCCCCCCCTGCTCCCTCGCACAGAGTCCCCCCCCTGCTCCCTCGCACAGAGTCCCCCCCTGCTCCCTCGCACAGAGTCCCCCCCCTGCTCCCTCGCACAGAGTCCCCCCCTGCTCCCTCGCACAGAGTCCCCCCCCTGCTCCCTCGCACAGAGTCCCCCCCCTGCTCCCTCGCACAGAGTCCCCCCCCTGCTCCCTCGCACAGAGTCCCCCCCCTGCTCCCTCGCACAGAGTCCCCCCCCTGCTCCCTCGCACAGAGTCCCCCCCCTGCTCCCTCGCACAGAGTCCCCCCCCTGCTCCCTCGCACAGAGTCCCCCCCCTGCTCCCTCGCACAGAGTCCCCCCCCTGCTCCCTCGCACAGAGTCCCCCCCCTGCTCCCTCGCACAGAGTCCCCCCCCTGCTCCCTCGCACAGAGTCCCCCCCCTGCTCCCTCGCACAGAGTCCCCCCCCTGCTCCCTCGCACAGAGTCCCCCCCCTGCTCCCTCGCACAGAGTCCCCCCCCCTGCTCCCTCGCACAGAGTCCCCCCCCTGCTCCCTCGCACAGAGTCCCCCCCCTGCTCCCTCGCACAGAGTCCCCCCCCTGCTCCCTCGCACAGAGTCCCCCCCCTGCTCCCTCGCACAGAGTCCCCCCCCTGCTCCCTCGCACAGAGTCCCCCCCCTGCTCCCTCGCACAGAGTCCCCCCCCTGCTCCCTCGCACAGAGTCCCCCCCCTGCTCCCTCGCACAGAGTCCCCCCCCTGCTCCCTCGCACAGAGTCCCCCCCCTGCTCCCTCGCACAGAGTCCCCCCCCCTGCTCCCTCGCACAGAGTCCCCCCCCTGCTCCCTCGCACAGAGTCCCCCCCCTGCTCCCTCGCACAGAGTCCCCCCCCTGCTCCCTCGCACAGAGTCCCCCCCCTGCTCCCTCGCACAGAGTCCCCCCCCTGCTCCCTCGCACAGAGTCCCCCCCCTGCTCCCTCGCACAGAGTCCCCCCCTGCTCCCTCGCACAGAGTCCCCCCCTGCTCCCTCGCACAGAGTCCCCCCCTGCTCCCTCGCACAGAGTCCCCCCCCTGCTCCCTCGCACAGAGTCCCCCCCTGCTCCCTCGCACAGAGTCCCCCCCTGCTCCCTCGCACAGAGTCCCCCCCCTGCTCCCTCGCACAGAGTCCCCCCCCTGCTCCCTCGCACAGAGTCCCCCCCCTGCTCCCTCGCACAGAGTCCCCCCCCCTGCTCCCTCACACAGTCCCCCCCTGCTCCCTCGCAGTCCCCCCCCTGCTCCCTCGAACAGAGTCCCCACCCCTGCACCCTTGCACAGTCCCCCCCCTGCTCCCTCACACAGTCCCCCCCGCTCCTTCGCACAGTCCCCCCCCTGCTCCCTCGCAAGTCGCATAGAGTCCCCCCCCTGCTCCGGTCCCCCCCTGCTCCCTCGCAGTCCCCCCCCTGCTCCCTCGAACAGAGTCCCCACCCCTGCAACCTCGCACAGTCCCCCCCCTGCTCCCTCACACAGTCCCCCCCCGCTCCTTCGCACAGTCCCCCCCCCTGCTCCCTCGCAAGTCGCACAGAGTCCCCCCCCCTGCTCCGGTCCCCCCCTGCTCCCTCGCACAGAGTATCCCCCCCCTGCTCCTGTCCACCCCTGCTCCCTCGCACAGAGTACCCCCTTGCTCCCTCGCACAGAGTCCCCCCCCTGCTCCCTCGCACAGAGTCCCCCCCTGCTCCCTCGCACAGAGTCCCCCCCTGCTCCCTCGCACAGAGTCCCCCCCCTGCTCCCTCGCACAGAGTCCCCCCCCTGCTCCCTCGCACAGAGTCCCCCCCCTGCTCCCTCGCACAGAGTCCCCCCCCTGCTCCCTCGCACAGAGTCCCCCCCCTGCTCCCTCGCACAGAGTCCCCCCCCTGCTCCCTCGCACAGAGTCCCCCCCCTGCTCCCTCGCACAGAGTCCCCCCCCTGCTCCCTCGCACAGAGTCCCCCCCCTGCTCCCTCGCACAGAGTCCCCCCCCTGCTCCCTCGCACAGAGTCCCCCCCCTGCTCCCTCGCACAGAGTCCCCCCCCTGCTCCCTCGCACAGAGTCCCCCCCCTGCTCCCTCGCACAGAGTCCCCCCCTGCTCCCTCGCACAGAGTCCCCCCCCTGCTCCCTCGCACAGAGTCCCCCCCCTGCTCCCTCGCACAGAGTCCCCCCCCTGCTCCCTCGCACAGAGTCCCCCCCCTGCTCCCTCGCACAGAGTCCACCCCCTGCTCCCTCGCACAGAGTCCCCCCCCTGCTCCCTCGCACAGAGTCCCCCCCCTGCTCCCTCGCACAGAGTCCCCCCCCTGCTCCCTCGCACAGAGTCCCCCCCCTGCTCCCTCGCACAGAGTCCCCCCCCTGCTCCCTCGCACAGAGTCCCCCCCCTGCTCCCTCGCACAGAGTCCCCCCCCTGCTCCCTCGCACAGAGTCCCCCCCCTGCTCCCTCGCACAGAGTCCACCCCCTGCTCCCTCGCACAGAGTCCCCCCCCTGCTCCCTCGCACAGAGTCCCCCCCCTGCTCCCTCGCACAGAGTCCCCCCCCTGCTCCCTCGCACAGAGTCCCCCCCCTGCTCCCTCGCACAGAGTCCCCCCCCTGCTCCCTCGCACAGAGTCCCCCCCCTGCTCCCTCGCACAGAGTCCCCCCCCTGCTCCCTCGCACAGAGTCCCCCCCCTGCTCCCTCGCACAGAGTCCCCCCCTGCTCCCTCGCACAGAGTCCCCCCCTGCTCCCTCGCACAGAGTCCCCCCCTGCTCCCTCGCACAGAGTCCCCCCCCTGCTCCCTCGCACAGAGTCCCCCCCCTGCTCCCTCGCACAGAGTCCCCCCCCTGCTCCCTCGCACAGAGTCCCCCCCCTGCTCCCTCGCACAGAGTCCCCCCCCTGCTCCCTCGCACAGAGTCCCCCCCTGCTCCCTCGCACAGAGTCCCCCCCCTGCTCCCTCGCACAGAGTCCCCCCCCTGCTCCCTCGCACAGAGTCCCCCCCCCTGCTCCCTCACACAGTCCCCCCCTGCTCCCTCGCAGTCCCCCCCCTGCTCCCTCGAACAGAGTCCCCACCCCTGCGCCCTCGCACAGTCCCCCCCCTGCTCCCTCACACAGTCCCCCCCGCTCCTTCGCACAGTCCCCCCCCTGCTCCCTCGCAAGTCGCATAGAGTCCCCCCCCTGCTCCGGTCCCCCCCTGCTCCCTCGCACAGAGTATCCCCCCCCTGCTCCTGTCCACCCCTGCTCCCTCGCACAGAGTACCCATTTGCTCCCTCGCACAGACTCCTCCCCCTGCTCCCTCGCGCAGAGTCTTCCCCCCCTGCTCCCTCGCGCAAAGTCTTCTCCCCCCTACTCCAGTCCCCCCCCTGCTCCCTCGCACATAGTCCCCCCCCTGCTTCCTCGCACAGAGTCCGCCCCCTGCTTCCTCGCAAAAAATCCCCCCCCCTGCTCCCTCGCACAGTCCCCCCTGCTCCCTCGCACAGAGTCCCCCCCTGCTCCCTCGCACAGAGTCCCCCCCCTGCTCCCTCGCACAGAGTCCCCCCCTGCTCCCTCGCACAGAGTCCCCCCCCTGCTCCCTCGCACAGTTCCCCCCCTGCTCCCTCGAGTCCCCCCCCCTGCTCCCTCGCACAGAGTCCCCCCCTGCTCCCTCGCACAGTCCCCTCCCCTGCTTCCTCACACAGTCCCCCCCCGCTCCTTCGCACAGTCCCCACCTTCTCTCTCGCAAGTCGCACAGAGTCCCCCCCCCCTGCTCCGGTCCCCCCCTGCTCCCTCGCACAGAGTCCCCCTGCTCCGGTCCCCCTCTGCTCCCTCGCACCGAGTCCCCCCCACCTGCTCCCTCGCACCGAGTCCCCCCCCACCTGCTCCCTCGCACCGAGTTCCCCCCACCTGGTCTCTCGCACCGAGTCCCCCCCCACCTGCTCCCTCGCACCGAGTTCCCCCCACCTGGTCTCTCGCACCGAGTCCCCCCCACCTGCTCCCTCACACCGAGTCCCCCCCACCTGCTCCCTCGCACCGGGTCCCCCCACCTGCTCCCTCGCACCGAGTCCCCCCCACCTGCTCCCTCACACCGAGTCCCCCCCACCTGCATCCTCGCACTGAGTCCCCCCCACCTGCTCCCTCGCACCGAGTCCCCCCCACCTGCTCCCTCACACAGAGTCCCCCCCACCTGCTCCCTCGCACCGAGTCCCCCCCACCTGCTCCCTCGCACCGAGTCCCCCAACCTGCTCCCTCGCACCGAGTCCCCCCCCACCTGCTCCCTCGCACCGAGTCCCCCCCCTGCTCTCTCGGACAGAGTCCCCCCCTCCGCTCCCTCGCACAGAGTCCCCCCCCTGCTCCCTCGCAGTCCCCCCCCCTGCTCCCTCACACAGACCCCCCCTGCTCCCTCGCACAGAGTCCCCCCCCCATGTCCCTCGCACAGAGTCCCCCCCTGGTCCCTCGCACAGAGTCCCCCCCTACTCCCTCGCACAGAGTCCCCCCCTGCTCCCTCGCACAGAGTCCACCCCCGCTCCTTCGCACAGTCCCCACCTGCTCTCTCGCAAGTCGCACAGAGTCCCCCCCCCCCTGCTCCGGTCCCCCCCTGCTCCCTCGCACAGAGTCCCCCCCCCTGCTCCGGTCCCCCTCTGCTCCCTCGCACCGAGTCCCCCCCCACCTGCTCCCTCGCACCGAGTCCCCCCCCACCTGCTCCCTCGCACCGAGTTCCCCCCACCTGGTCTCTCGCACCGAGTCCCCCCCACCTGCTCCCTCACACCGAGTCCCCCCCACCTGCTCCCTCGCACCGGGTCCCCCCACCTGCTCCCTCGCACCGAGTCCCCCCCACCTGCTCCCTCGCACAGAGTCCCCCCCCCACCTGCTCCCTCGTACAGAGTCCCCCCCCCACCTGCTCCCTCACACCGAGTCCCCCCCACCTGCATCCTCGCACTGAGTCCCCCCCACCTGCTCCCCTCGCACCGAGTCCCCCCCACCTGCTCCTTCACACAGAGTCCCCCCCACCTGCTCCCTCGCACCGAGTCCCCCCCACCTGCTCCCTCGCACCGAGTCCCCCCCACCTGCTCCCCTCGCACCGAGTCCCCCAACCTGCTCCCTCGCACCGAGTCCCCCCCACCTGCTCCCTCGCACCGAGTCCCCCCCCTGCTCTCTCGGACAGAGTCCCCCCCCTCCGATCCCTCGCACAGAGTCCCCCCCCTGCTCCCTCGCAGTCCCCCCCCCCCTGCTCCCTCACACAGACCCCCCCCTGCTCCCTCGCACAGAGTCCCCCCCCCATGTCCCTCGCACAGAGTCCCCCCCTGGTCCCTCGCACAGAGTCCCCCCCTACTCCCTCGCACAGAGTCCCCCCCCCCCTGCTCCCTCGCACAGAGTCCCCCCCCCCTGCTCCCTCACACAGTCCCCCCCCTGCTCCCTCGCAGTCCCCCCCCTGCTCCCTCGAACAGAGTCCCCACCCCTGCACCCTCGCACAGTCCCCCCCCCTGCTCCCTCACACAGTCCCCCCTGCTCCTTCGCAAGTCGCACAGAGTCCCCCCCCTGCTCCGGTCCCCCCCTGCTCCCTCGCACAGAGTATCCCCCCCCTGCTCCTGTCCACCCCTGCTCCCTCGCACAGAGTACCCCTTTGCTCCCTCGCACAGACTCCTCCCCCTGCTCCCTCGCGCAGAGTCTTCCCCCCCTGCTCCCTCGCGCAAAGTCTTCTCCCCCCTACTCCAGTCCCCCCCCTGCTCCCTCGCACATAGTCCCCCCCCCTGCTTCCTCGCACAGAGTCCGCCCCCTGCTTCCTCGCAAAAAATCCCCCCCCTGCTTCCTCGCAAAAAATCCCCCCCCCTGCTCCCTCGCACAGTCCCCCCTGCTCCCTCGCACAGAGTCCCCCCCCTGCTCCCTCGCACAGAGTCCCCCCCCTGCTCCCTCGCACAGAGTCCCCCCCCTGCTCCATCGCACAGTTCCCCCCCTGCTCCCTCGAGTCCCCCCCTGCTCCCTCGCACAGAGTCCCCCCCTGCTCCCTCGCACAGTCCCCTCCCCTGCTCCCTCACACAGTCCCCCCCCGCTCCTTCGCACAGTCCCCACCTGCTCTCTCGCAAGTCGCACAGAGTCCCCCCCCCCTGCTCCGGTCCCCCCCTGCTCCCTCGCACAGAGTCCCCCCCCCCTGCTCCGGTCCCCCTCTGCTCCCTCGCACCGAGTCCCCCCCCACCTGCTCCCTCGCACCGAGTCTCCCCCCACCTGCTCCCTCGCACCGAGTTCCCCCCACCTGGTCTCTCGCACCGAGTCCCCCCCCACCTGCTCCCTCACACCGAGTCCCCCCCACCTGCTCCCTCGCACCGGGTCCCCCCACCTGCTCCCTCGCACCGAGTCCCCCCCCACCTGCTCCCTCGCACAGAGTCCCCCCCCACCTGCTCCCTCGTACAGAGTCCCCCCCCCACCTGCTCCCTCACACCGAGTCCCCCCCACCTGCATCCTCGCACTGAGTCCCCCCCACCTGCTCCCTCGCACCGAGTCCCCCCCCACCTGCTCCCTCGCACCGAGTCCCCCCCACCTGCTCCCTCGCACCGAGTCCCCCCCACCTGCTCCCTCGCACCGAGTCCCCCAACCTGCTCCCTCGCACCGAGTCCCCCCCCACCTGCTCCCTCGCACGAGTCCCCCCCCTGCTCTCTCGGACAGAGTCCCCCCCTCCGCTCCCTCGCACAGAGTCCCCCCCCTGCTCCCTCGCAGTCCCCCCCCCTGCTCCCTCACACAGACCCCCCCCCTGCTCCCTCGCACAGAGTCCCCCCCCCATGTCCCTCGCACAGAGTCCCCCCCTGGTCCCTCGCACAGAGTCCCCCCCCTACTCCCTCGCACAGAGTCCCATCCCCCTGCTCCCTCGCACAGAGTCCACCCCCTGCTCCCTCGCAAAGAATCCCCCCCCTGCTCCCTCGCAGTCCCCCCCCTGCTCCCTCGCAGTCCCCCCCCCTGCTCCCTCGCACAGAGTCCCCCCCCTGCTCCCTCGCACAGAGTCCCCCCCCTGCTCCCTCGCACAGAGTCCCCCCCCTGCTCCCTCGCACAGAGTCCCCCCCCTGCTCCCTCGCACAGAGTCCCCCCCTGCTCCCTCGCACAGAGTCCCCCCCTGCTCCCTCGCACAGAGTCCCCCCCCTGCTCCCTCGCACAGAGTCCCCCCCCTGCTCCCTCGCACAGAGTCCCCCCCTGCTCCCTCACACAGAGTCCCCCCCTGCTCCCTCGCACAGAGTCCCCCCCCTGCTCCCTCGCACAGAGTCCCCCCCCTGCTCCCTCGCACAGAGTCCCCCCCCTGCTCCCTCGCACAGAGTCCCCCCCCTGCTCCCTCGCACAGAGTCCCCCCCCTGCTCCCTCGCACAGAGTCCCCCCCCTACTCCCTCGCACAGAGTCCCCCCCCTGCTCCCTCGCACAGAGTCCAACCCCTGCTTCCTCGCAAAAAATCCACCCCCTGCTCCCTCGCACAGTCCCCCCCTGCTCCCTCGCACAGAGTCCCCCCCCTGCTCCCTCGCACAGAGTCCCCCCCCTGCTCCCTCGCACAGAGTCCCCCCCCTGCTCCCTCGCACAGTTCCCCCCCTGCTCCCTCGAGTCCCCCCCCCCCTGCTCCCTCGCACAGAGTCCCCCCCTGCTCCCTCGCACAGTCCCCTCCCCTGCTCCCTCACACAGTCCCCCCCGCTCCTTCGCACAGTCCCCACCTGCTCTCTCGCAAGTCGCACAGAGTCCCCCCCCCCTGCTCCGGTCCCCCCCTGCTCCCTCGCACAGAGTCCCCCCCCCCTGCTCCGGTCCCCCTCTGCTCCCTCGCACCGAGTCCCCCCCCACCTGCTCCCTCGCACCGAGTTCCCCCCCACCTGCTCCCTCGCACCGAGTTCCCCCCACCTGGTCTCTCGCACCGAGTCCCCCCCACCTGCTCCCTCACACCGAGTCCCCCCCACCTGCTCCCTCGCACCGAGTCCCCCCCACCTGCTCCCTCGCACAGAGTCCCCCCCCACCTGCTCCCTCGTACAGAGTCCCCCCCGCACCTGCTCCCTCACACCGAGTCCCCCCCACCTGCATCCTCGCACTGAGTCCCCCCCACCTGCTCCCTCGCACCGAGTCCCCCCCACCTGCTCCCTCACACAGAGTCCCCCCCCACCTGCTCCCTCGCACCGAGTCCCCCCCACCTGCTCCCTCGCACCGAGTCCCCCCAACCTGCTCCCTCGCACCGAGTCCCCCCCCCACCTGCTCCCTCGCACCGAGTCCCCCCCCTGCTCTCTCGGACAGAGTCCCCCCCCCTGCTCCCTCGCACAGAGTCCCCCCCCTGCTCCCTCGCACAGAGTCCCCCCCCCTGGTCCCTCGCACAGAGTCCCCCCCTGGTCCCTCGCACAGAGTCCCCCCCTACTCCCTCGCACAGAGTCCCGTCCCCCCTGCTCCCTCGCACAGAGTCCACCCCCTGCTCCCTCGCAAAGAATCCCCCCCCCTGCTCCCTCGCAGTCCCCCCCCTGCTCCCTCGCACAGAGTCCCCCCCTGCTCCCTCGCACAGAGTCCCCCCCTGCTCCCTCGCACAGAGTCCCCCCTTGCTCAGAGTCCCCCCCCTGCTCCCTCGCACAGAGTCCCCCCCCTGCTCCCTCACACAGAGTCCCCCCCCTGCTCCCTCGCACAGAGTCCCCCCCCTGCTCCCTCGCACAGAGTCCCCCCCCTGCTCCCTCGCACAGAGTCCCCCCCCTGCTCCCTCGCACAGAGTCCCCCCCCTGCTCCCTCGCACAGAGTCCCCCCCCCTGCTCCCTCGCACAGAGTCCCCCCCCCTGCTCCCTCGCACAGAGTCCCCCCCCTGCTCCCTCACACAGAGTCCCCCCCCCTGCTCCCTCGCACAGAGTCCCCCCCCTGCTCCCTCGCACAGAGTCCCCCCCCTGCTCCCTTGCACAGAGTCCCCCCCAGCTTCCTCGCACAGAGTCCCCCCCCTGCTCCCTCGCACAGAGTCCCCCCCTGCTCCCTCGCACAGTCCCCCCCTGCTCCCTCGCACAGAGTCCCCACCCCTGTACCCTCGCACAGTTCCCCCCCCTGCTCCCTCACACAGTCCCCCCCGCTCCTTCGCACAGTCCCAACCCCTGCTCCCTCGCAAGTCGCACAGAGTCCCCCCCCTGCTCCGGTCCCCCCCTGCTCCCTCGCACAGAGTATCCCCCCCCTGCTCCTGTCCACCCCTGCTCCCTCGCACAGAGTCCCCCCCTTGCTCCCTCGCACAGACTCCCCCCCCCTGCTCCCTCGCGCAGAGTCTTCCCCCCTGCTCCCTCGTGCAGAGTCTTCCCCCCCTACTCCGGTCCCCCCCCTGCTCCCTCGCACAGTCCCCCCCCTGCTCCCTCACACAGTCCCCCCCCGCTCCTTCGCACAGTCCCCCCCCCCATCTCCATCGCAAGTCGCACAGAGTCCCCCCCCCGCTCCGTTCCCCCCCTGCTCCCTCGCACAGAGTATCCCCCCCGCTCCTGTCCACCCCTGCTCCCTCGCACAGAGTCCCCCCTTGCTCCCTCGCACAGACTCCCCCCCCTGCTCCCTCGCGCAGAGTCTTCCCCCCCTGCTCCCTCGCGCAGAGTCTTCTCCCCCCTACTCCAGTCCCCCCCTGCTCCCTCGCACATATTCCCCCCCCTGCTCCCTCGCACAGAGTCCCCCCCCTGCTCCCTCGCACAGTCCCCCCCCCTGCTCCCTCGCACAGTCCCCCCCCTGCTCCCTCGAGTCCCCCCCCTGCTCCCTCGCACAGAGTCCCCCCACCTGCTCCCTCGCACAGTCCCCTCCCCTGCTCCCTCACACAGTCCCCCCCGCTCCTTCGCACAGTCCCCCCCTGCTCTCTCACAAGTCGCACAGAGTTCCCCCCCTGCTCCGGTCCCCCCCTGCTCCCTCGCACAGAGTCCCCCCCCCCTGCTCTGGTCCCCCTCTGCTCCCTCGAACCGAGTCCCCCCCCCACCTGCTCCCTTGCACAGAGCCCCCCTCTGCTCCCTCGCACAGAGTCCCCCCCCTGCTCCCTCGCAGTCCCCCCCCTGGTCCCTCGCACAGAGTCCCCCCCTGGTCCCTCGCACAGAGTCCCCCCCTACTCCCTCGCACAGAGTCCCGTCCCCCCTACTCCCTCGCACAGAGTCCCGTCCCCCCTGCTCCCTCGCACAGAGTCCACCCCCTGCTCCCTCGCAAAGAATCCCCCCCCCTGCTCCCTCGCAGTCCCCCCCCTGCTCCCTCGCACAGAGTCCCCCCCCTGCTCCCTCGCACAGAGTCCCCCCCTGCTCCCTCGCACAGAGTCCGCCCCCTGCTCCCTCGCAAAAAATCCCCCCCAATGCTCCCTCGCACAGTCCCCCCCCTGCTCCCTCGCACAGAGTCCCCCCCCTGCTCCCTCGCACAGAGTCCCCCCCCTGCTCCCTCGCACAGAGTCCACCCCCTGCTCCCTCGCAAAGAATCCCCCCCCTGCTCCCTCGCAGTCCCCCCCTGCTCCCTCGCACAGAGTCCCACCCTGCTCCCTCGCACAGAGTCCCCCCCCCTGCTCCCTCGCACAGAGTCCCCCCCCTGCTCCCTCGCACAGAGTCCCCCGCACAGAGTCCCCCCCCTGCTCCCTTGCACAGAGTCCCCCCCAGCTTCCTCGCACAGAGTCCCCTCCCTGCTCCCTCGCACAGAGTCCCCCTCCCTGCTCCCTCGCACAGAGTCCCCCTCCCTGCTCCCTCGCACAGAGTCCCCCCCCCTGCTCCCTCGCACAGTCCCCCCCTGCTCCCTCGCACAGTTCCCCCCCCCTGCTCCCTCACACAGTCCCCCCCCCGCTCCCTCGCACAGAGTCCCCCCCCTGCTCCCTCGCACAGAGTCCCCCCCCTGCTCCCTCGCACAGAGTCCCCCCCCTGCTCCCTCGCACAGTCCCCCCCTGCTCCCTCGCACAGAGTCCCCACCCCTGCACCCTCGCACAGTTCCCACCCCTGCTCCCTCACACAGTCCCCCCCCCGCTCCTTCGCACAGTCCCACCCCCTGCTCCCTCGCAAGTCGCACAGAGTCCCCCCCCTGCTCCGGTCCCCCCCTGCTCCCTCGCACAGAGTATCCCCCCCCTGCTCCTGTCCACCCCTGCTCCCTCGCACAGAGTCCCCCCTTGCTCCCTCGCACAGACTTCCCCCCCTGCTCCCTCGCGCAGAGTCTTCCCCCCCTGTTCCCTCGTGCAGAATCCCCCCCTGCTCCCTCGCACAGAGTCCCCCCCCTGCTCCCTCGCACAGTCCCCCCCCTGCTCCCTCGCACAGAGTCACCCCCCCCTGCTCCCTCGCACAGAGTCCCCCCTGCTCCCTCGCACAGTCCCCCCCAGCTCCCTCGCAGTCCCACCCCCTGCTCCCTCGCAAGTCGCACAGAGTCCCCCCCCTGCTCCGGTCCCCCCCTGCTCCCTCGCACAGAGTATCCCCCCCCTGCTCCTGTCCACCCCTGCTCCCTCGCACAGAGTCCCCCCCTGCTCCCTCGCACAGAGTCCCCCCCTGCTCCCTCGCACAGAGTCCCCCCCGCTCCCTCGCACAGAGTCCCCCCCTGCTCCCTCGCACAGAGTCCCCCCCCCTGCTCCCTCACAGCCCCCCCCCCTGCTCCCTCGCACAGTCCCCCCCCTGCTCCCTTGCTCGAGTCCGCCCCCTGCTCCCTCGCACAGAATCCCCCCCCTGCTCCCTCGCACAGTCCCCCCCCTGCTCCCTCGCACAGTCCCCCCCCTGCTCCCTCGCACAGTCCCCCCCCTGCTCCCTCGCACAGAGTCCCCCCCCTGCTCCCTCGCACAGAGTCCCCCCCCTGCTCCCTCGCACAGAGTCCCCCCCCTGCTCCCTCGCACAGAGTCCCCCCCCTGCTCCCTCGCACAGAGTCCCCCCCCTGCTCCCTCGCACAGAGTCCCCCCCTGCTCCCTCGCACAGAGTCCCCCCCTGCTCCCTCGCACAGAGTCCCCCCCTGCTCCCTCGCACAGAGTCCCCCCCCTGCTCCCTCGCACAGAGTCCCCCCCCTGCTCCCTCGCACAGAGTCCCCCACTGCTCCCTCGCACAGAGTCCCCCCCCTTGCTCCCTCGCAGAGTCCACCCCCTGCTCCCTCGCACAGAGTCACCCCCCCTTCTCCCTCGCACACAGTCCCCCCCTGCTCCCTCGCACACAGTCCCCCCCTGCTCCCTCGCACACAGTCCCCCCCTGCTCCCTTGCACAGTCCCCCCCTGCTCCCTCGCAGTCCCCCCCCCGCTCCCTCGCAGTCCCCCCCGCTCCCTCGCACAGAGTCCCCCCCTGCTCCCTCGCACAGAGTCCCCCCCTGCTCCCTCGCACAGAGTCCCCCCCTGCTCCCTCGCACCGAGTCCCCCCCCTGCTTCCTCGCACAGAGTATCCCCCCCCTGCTCCTGTCCACCCCTGCTCCCTCGCACAGAGTCCCCCCTTGCTCCCTCGCACAGACTTCCCCCCCTGCTCCCTCGCGCAGAGTCTTCCCCCCCTGCTCCCTCGCGCATAGTCTTCTCCCCCCTACTCCAGTCCCCCCCCTGCTCCCTCGCACATAGTCCCCCCCCTGCTCCCTCACACAGAGTCCACCCCCTGGTCCCTCGCACAGAGTCCCCCCTTGGTCCCTCGTACAGAGTCTCCCCCCTGCTCCCTCGCACAGAGTCCCATCCCCCCTGCTCCCTCGCACGAGTCCGCCCACTGCTCCCTCGCAGAGAATCCCCCCTCTGCTCCCTCGCACAGTGTCCCCCCCCTGCTCCCTCGCACAGAGTCCCCCCCTGCTCCCTCGCACAGAGTCCCCCCCCTGCTCCCTCGCACAGAGTCCCCCCCCTGCTCCCTCGCACAGAGTCCCCCCTGCTCCCTCGCACAGAGTCCCCCCCCTGCTCCCTCGCACAGAGTCCCCCCCCTGCTCCCTCGCACAGAGTCCCCCCCCTGCTCCCTCGCACAGAGTCCCCCCCTGCTCCCTCGCAAAGAGTCCCCCCCTGCTCCCTCGCACAGAGTCCCCCCCCTGCTCCCTCGCACAAAGTCCCCCCCCTGCTCCCTCGCACAGAGTCCCCCCCCAGCTTCCTCGCACAGAGTTCCCCCCCTGCTCCCTCGCACAGAGTCCCCCCCCTGCTCCCTCGCACAGAGTCCCCCCCCTGCTCCCTCGCACAGAGTCCCCCCCCTGCTCCCTCGCACAGAGTCCCCCCCCAGCTTCCTCGCACAGAGTCCCCCCCCTGCTCCCTCGCACAGAGTCCCACCCTGCTCCCTCGCACAGAGTCCCCCCCCTGCTCCCTCGCACAGAGTCCCCCCCTGCTCCCTCGCACAGTCCCCCCCTGCTCCCTCGCACAGAGTCCCCACCCCTGCACCCTCGCACAGTTCCCACCCCTGCTCCCTCACACAGTCCCCCCCCCCGCTCCTTCGCACAGTCCCACCCCCTGCTCCCTCGCAAGTCGCACAGAGTCCCCCCCCTGCTCCGGTCCCCCCCTGCTCCCTCGCACAGAGTATCCCCCCCTGCTCCTGTCCACCCCTGCTCCCTCGCACAGAGTCCCCCCTTGCTCCCTCGCACAGACTTCCCCCCCTGCTCCCTCGCGCAGAGTCTTCCCCCCCTGTTCCCTCGTGCAGAATCCCCCCCTGCTCCCTCGCACAGTCCCCCCCCTGCTCCCTCGCACAGAGTCACCCCCCCCTGCTCCCTCGCACAGAGTCCCCCCTGCTCCCTCGCACAGTCCCCCCCCGCTCCCTCGCAGTCCCACCCCCTGCTCCCTCGCAAGTTGCACAGAGTCCCCCCCCTGCTCCGGTCCCCCCCTGCTCCCTCGCACAGAGTATCCCCCCCCTGCTCCTGTCCACCCCTGCTCCCTCGCACAGAGTCCCCCCCTGCTCCCTCGCACAGAGTCCCCCCCTGCTCCCTCGCACAGAGTCCCCACCGCTCCCTCGCACAGAGTCCCCCCCTGCTCCCTCGCACAGAGTCCCCCCTGCTCCCTCGCACAGAGTCCCCCCCTGCTCCCTCGCACAGAGTCCCCCCCCTGCTCCCTCACAGCCCCCCCCCTGCTCCCTCGCACAGTCCCCCCCCTGCTCCCTTGCTCGAGTCCGCCCCCTGCTCCCTCGCACAGAATCCCCCCCCTGCTCCCTCGCACAGTCCCCCCCCTGCTCCCTCGCACAGTCCCCCCCCTGCTCCCTCGCACAGTCCCCCCCCCTGCTCCCTCGCACAGAGTCCCCCCCCTGCTCCCTCGCACAGAGTCCCCCCCCTGCTCCCTCGCACAGAGTCCCCCCCCTGCTCCCTCGCACAGAGTCCCCCCCCTTCTCCCTCGCACAGAGTCCCCCCCTGCTCCCTCGCACAGAGTCCCCCCCTGCTCCCTCGCACAGATTCCCCCCCTGCTCCCTCGCACAGAGTCCCCCCCCTGCTCCCTCGCACAGAGTCCCCCCCTGCTCCCTCGCACAGAGTCCCCCCCCTGCTCCCTCGCACAGAGTCCCCCACTGCTCCCTCGCACAGAGTCCCCCCCCTTGCTCCCTCGCAGAGTCCACCCCCTGCTCCCTCGCACAGAGTCACCCCCCCTTCTCCCTCGCACACAGTCCCCCCCTGCTCCCTCGCACACAGTCCCCCCCTGCTCCCTCGCACAGTCCCCCCCTGCTCCCTCGCAGTCCCCCCCCCGCTCCCTCGCAGTCCCCCCCTGCTCCCTCGCACAGAGTCCCCCCCTGCTCCCTCGCACAGAGTCCCCCCCTGCTCCCTCGCACAGAGTCCCCCCCTGCTCCCTCGCACCGAGTCCCCCCCCTGCTTCCTCGCACAGAGTATCCCCCCCCTGCTCCTGTCCACCCCTGCTCCCTCGCACAGAGTCCCCCCTTGCTCCCTCGCACAGACTTCCCCCCCTGCTCCCTCGCGCAGAGTCTTCCCCCCCTGCTCCCTCGCGCATAGTCTTCTCCCCCCTACTCCAGTCCCCCCCCTGCTCCCTCGCACATAGTCCCCCCCCTGCTCCCTCACACAGAGTCCACCCCCTGGTCCCTCGCACAGAGTCCCCCCTTGGTCCCTCGTACAGAGTCCCCCCCCTGCTCCCTCGCACAGAGTCCCATCCCCCCTGCTCCCTCGCACGAGTCCGCCCACTGCTCCCTCGCAGAGAATCCCCCCTCTGCTCCCTCGCACAGTGTCCCCCCCCTGCTCCCTCGCACAGAGTCCCCCCCTGCTCCCTCGCACAGAGTCCCCCCCCTGCTCCCTCGCACAGAGTCCCCCCCATGCTCCCTCGCACAGAGTCCCCCCTGCTCCCTCGCACAGAGTCCCCCCCTGCTCCCTCGCACAGTGTCCCCACCCTTGCTCCCTCGCAGATTCCCCCCCCTGCTCCCTCGTACAGAGTCACCCCCCCTGCTCCCTCGCACAGAGTCCCCCCTGCTCCCTCGCACAGTCCCCCCCCGCTCCCTCGCAGTCCCCCCCCGCTCCGTCGCCGTTCCCCCCCGCTCCCTCGCACAGAGTCCCCCCCTGCTACCTCGCACAGAGTCCCCCCCCCTGCTCCCTCACAGTCCCCCCCTTGCTCCCTCACAGTCCCCCCCCCCTGCTCCCTCACAGTCCCCCCCCCTGCTCCCTCACAGTCCCCCCCCTGCTCCCTCACAGTCCCCCCCCGCTCCCTCGCACAGTCCCCCTCCCTGCTCCCTCGCTCGAGTCCGCCCCCTGCTCCCTCGCACAGAATCCCCCCCCCTGCTCCCTCGCACAGTCCCCCCCCTGCTCCCTCGCACAGAGTCCCCCCCTGCTCCCTCGCACAGAATCCCCCCCCTGCTCCCTCGCAGTCCCCCCCCTGCTCCCTCGCACAGAGTCCCCCCCCTGCTCCCTCGCACAGAGTCCCCCCCTGCTCCCTCGCACAGAGTCCCCCCTTGCTCCCTCGCACAGAGTCCCCCCCCTGCTCCCTCGCACAGAGTCCCCCCCCTGCTCCCTCGCACAGAGTCCCCCCCCTGCTCCCTCGCACAGAGTCCCCCCCTGCTCCCTCGCAAAGAGTCCCCCCCTGCTCCCTCGCACAGAGTCCCCCCCCTGCTCCCTCGCACAGAGTCCCCCCCCTGCTCCCTCGCACAGAGTCCCCCCCCTGCTCCCTCGCACAGAGTCCCCCCCCAGCTTCCTCGCACAGAGTTCCCCCCCTGCTCCCTCGCACAGAGTCCCCCCCCTGCCCCCTCGCACAGTCCCCCCCTGCTCCCTCGCACAGAGTCCCCACCCCTGCACCCTCGCACAGTTCCCCCCCCTGCTCCCTCACACAGTCCCCCCCCCGCTCCTTCGCACAGTCCCACCCCCTGCTCCCTCGCAAGTCGCACAGAGTCCCCCCCCTGCTCCGGTCCCCCCCTGCTCCCTCGCACAGAGTATCCCCCCCCTGCTCCTGTCCACCCCTGCTCCCTCGCACAGAGTCCCCCCTTGCTCCCTCGCACAGACTTCCCCCCCTGCTCCCTCGCGCAGAGTCTTCCCCCCCTGCTCCCTCGCGCAGAATCCCCCCCTGCTCCCTCGCACAGAGTCCCCCCCCCTGCTCCCTCGCACAGAGTCACCCCCCCCTGCTCCCTCGCACAGAGTCCCCCCTGCTCCCTCGAACAGTCCCCCCCCGCTCCCTCGCAGTCCCCCCCCGCTCCCTCGCAGTCCCCCCCCGCTCCCTCGCAGTCCCCCCCTGCTACCTCGCACAGAGTCCCCCCCCGCTCCCTCGCACAGAGTCCTCCCCTGCTCCCTCGCACAGAGTCCCCCCCCTGCTCCCTCACAGCCCCCCCCCTGCTCCCTCGCACAGTCCCCCCCCCTGCTCCCTCGCTCGAGTCCGCCCCCTGCTCCCTCGCACAGAATCCCCCCCCTGCTCCCTCGCACAGTCCCCCCCCTGCTCCCTCGCAGTCCCCCCCTGCTCCCTCGCACAGAGTCCTCCCCCCTGCTCCCTCGCACAGAGTCCCCCCCCTGCTCCCTCGCACAGAGTCCCCCCCCTGCTCCCTCGCACAGAGTCCCCCCCTGCTCCCTCGCACAGAGTCCCCCCCTGCTCCCTCGCACAGAGTCCCCCCCCTGCTTCCTCGCACAGAGTATCCCCCCCCTGCTCCTGTCCACCCCTGCTCCCTCGCACAGAGTCCCCCCTTGCTCCCTCGCACAGACTTCCCCCCCTGCTCCCTCGCGCAGAGTCTTCCCCCCCTGCTCCCTCGCGCATAGTCTTCTCCCCCCTACTCCAGTCCCTCCCCTGCTCCCTCGCACATAGTCCCCCCCCTGCTCCCTCACACAGAGTCGTCCCCCATGGTCCCTCGCACAGAGTCCCCCCTTGGTCCCTCGTACAGAGTCCCCCCCCTGCTCCCTCGCACAGAGTCCCATCCCCCCTGCTCCCTCGCACGAGTCCGCCCACTGCTCCCTCTCAGAGAATCCCCCCCCTGCTCCCTCACACAGAGTCCCCCCCCTGCTCCCTCGCACAGAGTCCCCCCCCTGCTCCCTCGCACAGAGTCCCCCCCCTGCTCCCTCGCACAGAGTCCCCCCCTGCTCCCTCGCACAGAGTCCCCCCCTGCTCCCTCGCACAGAGTCCCCCCCCTGCTCCCTCGCACAGAGTCCCCCCCCTTGCTCCCTCGCAGAGTCCCCCCCCTGCTCCCTCGCACAGAGTCACCCCCCCTGCTCCCTCGCACAGTCCCCCCCCCGCTCCCTCGCAGTCCCCCCCCGCTCCCTCGCCGTTCCCCCCCGCTCCCTCGCACAGAGTCCCCCCCTACTACCTTGCACAGAGTCCCCCCCTGCTCCCTCGCACAGAGTCCCCCCCCTGCTCCCTCGCACAGAGTCCCCCCCCCCTGCTCCCTCACTGTCCCCCCCCTACTCCCTCGCACAGAGTCCCCCCTGCTCCCTCGCACAGTCCCCCCCTGCTCCCTCGCACAGAGTCCCCCCCCTTGCTCCCTCGCAGAGTCCCCCCCATGCTCCCTCGCACAGAGTCACCCCCCCTGCTCCCTCGCACAGAGTCCCCCCTGCTCCCTCGCACAGTCCCCCCCCGCTCCCTCGCAGTCCCCCCCCGCTCCGTCGCCGTTCCCCCCCGCTCCCTCGCACAGAGTCCCCCCCTGCTCCCTCGCACAGAATCCCCCCCCTGCTCCCTCGCAGTCCCCCCCCTGCTCCCTCGCACAGAGTCCCCCCCCTGCTCCCTCGCACAGAGTCCCCCCCTGCTCCCTCGCACAGAGTCCCCCCTTGCTCCCTCGCACAGAGTCCCCCCCTGCTCCCTCGCACAGAGTCCCCCCCTGCTCCCTCGCACAGAGTCCCCCCCCTGCTCCCTCGCACAGAGTCCCCCCCCTGCTCCCTCGCACAGAGTCCCCCCCCTGCTCCCTCGCACAGAGTCCCCCCCTGCTCCCTCGCAAAGAGTCCCCCCCTGCTCCCTCGCACAGAGTCCCCCCCCTGCTCCCTCGCACAGAGTCCCCCCCCTGCTCCCTCGCACAGAGTCCCCCCCCAGCTTCCTCGCACAGAGTTCCCCCCCTGCTCCCTCGCACAGAGTCCCCCCCCTGCTCCCTCGCACAGTCCCCCCCTGCTCCCTCGCACAGAGTCCCCACCCCTGCACCCTCGCACAGTTCCCCCCCCTGCTCCCTCACACAGTCCCCCCCCCGCTCCTTCGCACAGTCCCACCCCCTGCTCCCTCGCAAGTCGCACAGAGTCCCCCCCCTGCTCCGGTCCCCCCCTTCTCCCTCGCACATTGTATCCCCCCCCTGCTCCTGTCCACCCCTGCTCCCTCGCACAGAGTCCCCCCTTGCTCCCTCGCACAGACTTCCCCCCCTGCTCCCTCGCGCAGAGTCTTCCCCCCCTGCTCCCTCGCACAGAATCCCCCCCTGCTCCCTCGCACAGAGTCCCCCCCCCTGCTCCCTCGCACAGAGTCACCCCCCCCTGCTCCCTCGCACAGAGTCCCCCCTGCTCCCTCGAACAGTCCCCCCCCGCTCCCTCGCAGTCCCCCCCCGCTTCCTCGCAGTCCCCCCCCGCTCCCTCGCAGTCCCCCCCTGCTACCTCGCACAGAGTCGTCCCCCCGCTCCCTCGCACAGAGTCCTCCCCTGCTCCCTCGCACAGAGTCCCCCCCCCTGCTCCCTCACAGCCCCCCCCCCCTGCTCCCTCGCACAGTCCCCCCCCTGCTCCCTCGCTCGAGTCCGCCCCCTGCTCCCTCGCACAGAATCCCCCCCCTGCTCCCTCGCACAGTCCCCCCCCTGCTCCCTCGCAGTCCCCCCCTGCTCCCTCGCACAGAGTCCTCCCCCCTGCTCCCTCGCACAGAGTCCCCCCCCTGCTCCCTCGCACAGAGTCCCCCCCTGCTCCCTCGCACAGAGTCCCCCCCTGCTCCCTCGCACAGAGTCCCCCCCCTGCTTCCTCGCACAGAGTATCCCCCCCTGCTCCTGTCCACCCCTGCTCCCTCGCACAGAGTCCCCCCTTGCTCCCTCGCACAGACTTCCCCCCCTGCTCCCTCGCGCAGAGTCTTCCCCCCCTGCTCCCTCGCGCATAGTCTTCTCCCCCCTACTCCAGTCCCTCCCCTGCTCCCTCGCACATAGTCCCCCCCCTGCTCCCTCACACAGAGCCGTCCCCCATGGTCCCTCGCACAGAGTCCCCCCTTGGTCCCTCGTACAGAGTCCCCCCCCTGCTCCCTCGCACAGAGTCCCATCCCCCCTGCTCCCTCGCACGAGTCCGCCCACTGCTCCCTCGCAGAGTATCCCCCCCCTGCTCCCTCACACAGAGTCCCCCCCCTGCTCCCTCGCACAGAGTCCCCCCCCTGCTCCCTCGCACAGAGTCCCCCCCTGCTCCCTCGCACAGAGTCCCCCCCTGCTCCCTCGCACAGAGTCCCCCCCTGCTCCCTCGCACAGAGTCCCCCCCCTGCTCCCTCGCACAGAGTCCCCCCCTGCTCCCTCGCACAGAGTACCCCCCTGCTCCCTCGCACAGAGTCCCCCCCCTTGCTCCCTCGCAGAGTCCCCCCCCTGCTCCCTCGCACAGAGTCACCCCCCCTGCTCCCTCGCACAGTCCCCCCCCGCTCCCTCGCAGTCCCCCCCCGCTCCCTCGCCATTCCCCCCCGCTCCCTCGCACAGAGTCCCCCCCCTGCTCCCTCGCACAGAGTCCCCCCCCTGCTCCCTCGCACAGAGTCCCCCCCCTGCTCCCTCGCACAGAGTCCCCCCCCTGCTCCCTCACAGTCCCCCCCCTACTCCCTCGCACAGTCCCCCTCCCTGCTCCCTCGCTCGAGTCCGCCCCCTGCTCCCTCGCACAGAATCCCCCCCCTGCTCCCTCGCACAGTCCCCCCCTGCTCCCTCGCACAGAGTCCCCCCCCTGCTCCCTCGCACAGAGTCCCCCCCCTGCTCCCTCGCACAGAGTCCCCCCCCTGCTCCCTCGCACAGAGTCCCCCCCCTGCTCCCTCGCACAGGGTCCCCCCCCTGCTCCCTCGCACAGAGTCCCCCCCCTGCTCCCTCGCACAGAGTCCCCCCCCTGCTCCCTCGCACAGAGTCCCCCCCCTGCTCCCTCGCACAGAGTCCCCCCCCTGCTCCCTCGCACAGAGTCCCCCCCCTGCTCCCTCGCACAGAGTCCCCCCCCTGCTCCCTCGCACAGAGTCCCCCCCCTGCTCCCTCGCACAGAGTCCCCCCCCTGCTCCCTCGCACAGAGTCCCCCCCCTGCTCCCTCGCACAGAGTCCCCCCCCTGCTCCCTCGCACAGAGTCCCCCCCCTGCTCCCTCGCACAGAGTCCCCCCTGCTCCCTCGCACAGAGTCCCCCCCCTTGCTCCCTCGCAGAGTCCCCCCCCATGCTCCCTCGCACAGAGTCACCCCCCTGCTCCCTCGCACAGAGTCCCCCCTGCTCCCTCGCAGTCCCCCCCCGCTCCGTCGCCGTTCCCCCCCGCTCCCTCGCACAGAGTCCCCCCCTGCTACCTCGCACAGAGTCCCCCCCTGCTACCTCGCACAGAGTCCCCCCCTGCTACCTCGCACAGAGTCCCCCCCTGCTACCTTGCACAGAGTCCCCCCCTGCTCCCTCGCACCGAGTCCCCCCCCTGCTCCCTCGCACCGAGTCCCCCCCCTGCTCCCTCGCACAGAGTCCCCCCCCTGCTCCATTGCACAGAGTCCCCCCCCTGCTCCCTCGCACAGAGTCCCCCCCCTGCTCCCTCACAGTCCCCCCCCTGCTCCCTCGCACAGTCCCCCTCCCTGCTCACTCGCTCGAGTTCGCCCCCTGCTCCCTCGCACAGAGTCCCCCCCCTGCTCCCTCGCACAGAGTCCCCCCTGCTCCCTCGCACAGAGTCCCCCCCCTTGCTCCCTCGCAGAGTCCCCCCCCTTGCTCCCTCGCAGAGTCCCCCCCATGCTCCCTCGCACAGAGTCACCCCCCTGCTCCCTCGCACAGAGTCCCCCCTGCTCCCTCGCAGTCCCCCCCCGCTCCGTCGCCGTTCCCCCCCGCTCCCTCGCACAGAGTCCCCCCCTGCTACCTCGCACAGAGTCCCCCCCTGCTACCTCGCACAGAGTCCCCCCCTGCTACCTCGCACAGAGTCCCCCCCTGCTACCTCGCACAGAGTCCCCCCCTGCTACCTCGCACAGAGTCCCCCCCTGCTACCTCGCACAGAGTCCCCCCCTGCTCCCTCGCACCGAGTCCCCCCCCTGCTCCCTCGCACAGAGTCCCCCCCCTGCTCCATTGCACAGAGTCCCCCCCCTGCTCCCTCGCACAGAGTCCCCCCCCTGCTCCCTCACAGTCCCCCCCCCTGCTCCCTCGCACAGTCCCCCTCCCTGCTCACTCGCTCGAGTTCGCCCCCTGCTCCCTCGCACAGAATCCCCCCCCTGCTCCCTCGCACAGTCCCCCCCCCTGCTCCCTCGCACAGAACCCCCCCCCCCCCCCCCCCCCCCCCCCCCCCCCCCCCCCCCCCCCCCCCCCCTGCCCCCCCCCCCTCCCCCCCCCCCCCCCCCCCCCCCCCCCCCCCCCCCCCCCTCGCACAGAATCCCCCCCCTGCTCCCTCGCAGTCCCCCCCCCTGCTCCCTCGCACAGAGTCCCCCCCCCCTGCTCCCCTCGCACAGAGTCCCCCCCCTGCTCCCTCGCACAGAGTCCCCCCCTGCTCCCTCGCACAGAGTCCCCCCCTGCTCCCTCGCACAGAGTCCCCCCCCTGCTCCCTCGCACAGAGTCCCCACCCCTGCACCCTCGCACAGTTCCCACCCCTGCTCCCTCACACAGTCCCCCCCGCTCCTTCGCACAGTCCCCACCCCCCTGCTCCCTCGCAAGTCGCACAGAGTCCCCCCCCCTGCTCCGGTCCCCCCCCTGCTCCCTCGCACAGAGTATCCCCCCCCAGCTCCTGTCCACCCCTGCTCCCTCGCACAGAGTCCCCCCCTTGCTCCCTCGCACAGACTTCCCCCCCCTGCTCCCTCGCGCAGAGTCTTCCCCCCCTGTTCCCTCGCGCAGAATCCCTCCCTGCTCCCTCGCACAGAGTCCCCCCCCCCTGCTCCTCGCACAGAGTCACCCCCCCCTGCTCCCTCGCACAGAGTCCCCCCCTGCTCCCTCGCACAGTCCCCCCCCCGCTCCCCTCGCAGTCCCCCCCCTGCTCCCTCGCAGTCCCCCCCCGCTCCCTCACAGTCCCCCCCCGCTCCCTCGCACAGAGTCCCCCCCCGCTCCCTCGCACAGAGTCCCCCCCCCGCTCCCTCGCACAGAGTCCCCCCCTGCTCCCTCGCACAGAGTCCCCCCCCTGCTCCCTCACAGCCCCCCCCCCCTGCTCCCTCGCACAGTCCCCCCCCTGGTCCCTCGCACAGAGTCCCCCCCCCTGGTCCCTCGCACAGAGTCCCCCCCCTGGTCCCTCGCACAGAGTCCCCCCCCTGCTCCCTCAAAGTCCCCCCCCCTGCTCCCTCGCACAGTCCCCCCTCCCTGCTCACTCGCTCGAGTTCGCCCCCTGCTCCCTCGCACAGAATCCCCCCCCCTGCTCCCTCGCACAGTCCCCCCCCTGCTCCCCTCGCACAGAGTCCCCCCCCTGCTCCCTCGCACAGAATCCCCCCCCTGCTCCCTCGCAGTCCCCCCCCTGCTCCCTCGCACAGAGTCCCCCCCCCTGCTCCCTCGCACAGAGTCCCCCCCTGCTCCCTCGCACAGAGTCCCCCCCTTGCTCCCTCGCACAGAGTCCCCCCCCTGCTCCCTCGCACAGAGTCCCCCCCTGCTCCCTCGCACAGAGTCCCCCCCTGCTCCCTCGCACAGAGTCCCCACCCCTGCACCCTCGCACAGTTCCCACCCCTGCTCCCTCACACAGTCCCCCCCGCTCCTTCGCACAGTCCCACCCCCTGCTCCCTCGCAAGTCGCACAGAGTCCCCCCCCTGCTCCGGTCCCCCCCTGCTCCCTCGCACAGAGTATCCCCCCCTGCTCCTGTCCACCCCTGCTCCCTCGCACAGAGTCCCCCCTTGCTCCCTCGCACAAGAACTTCCCCCCCCTGCTCCCTCGCGCAGAGTCTTCCCCCCCTGTTCCCTCGCGCAGAATCCCTCCCTGCTCCCTCGCACAGAGTCCCCCCCCCTGCTCCCTCGCACAGAGTCACCCCCCCCTGCTCCGTCCCCCCCTGCTCCCTCGCACAGAGTCCCCCCCCGCTCCCTCGCACAGAGTCCCCCCCCGCTCCCTCGCACAGAGTCCCCCCCCGCTCCCTCGCACAGAGTCCCCCCCCGCTCCCTCGCACAGAGTCCCCCCCCGCTCCCTCGCACAGAGTCCCCCCCCGCTCCCTCGCACAGAGTCCACCCCCGCTCCCTCGCACAGAGTCCCCCCCCGCTCCCTCGCACAGAGTCCCCCCCCGCTCCCTCGCACAGAGTCCCCCCCCGCTCCCTCGCACAGAGTCCCCCCCTGCTCCCTCGCACAGAGTCCCCCCCCTGCTCCCTCACAGCCCCCCCCCCTGGTCCCTCGCACAGAGTCCCCCCCCTGGTCCCTCGCACAGAGTCCCCCCCTGGTCCCTCGCACAGAGTCCCCCCCTGGTCCCTCGCACAGAGTCCCCCCCTGGTCCCTCGCACAGAGTCCCGTCCCCCCTGTCCCTCGCACAGAGTCCCGTCCCCCCTGCTCCCTCGCACAGAGT